>NW_022196905.1:159802793-159858285 GCF_008632895.1 Mastomys coucha | reverse complement strand
TTCCTCTTTCCCCACAGCCTCTCCAGCATCTGCTGTCACCTGAGTTTTTTATCCTAGCCATTCTGACTACTCCACAGTTCTTAACAGCTTGTTTTGTCTCTGCTTGTGGACTGTATCTCTCTTCCCCGCTCAGGGGAGGGAGGCCACTACAGACCCCAGTCATGTCTCATGCACCTCACCTCAGTGCTTCTGAGGCAGCTGGATGAGTTTGCACTTTCACTCATCCATCTGAGAATAAGCATTTCTTGCTGCAGCCCCAGAGCTACTCAAACAGGAAGCCCTCTAGCTCAGAGATTCACTTACAATGGACCCCAGGCAGAAGTGGACCTTCTGTCTCAGCCACAAGGGACCAGGAGACACAAAAGAGTTACCATCTTGGAGTCTTAGTCAGATTAGTTTTTCCATTAATTAAAGTATTATGGGTAGGAAAAATCTCAGACACAACCAACAACATCAGATAACACATTTTACTAGAAGTGATGAAATAAACACACACACACACACACACACACACACACACACGCACACATACTCACTGGAAAGGTATGCAGCGGAGTGGCTAGAGAGTTATCAGACATTTTAGAAAATCTCCCTGCAGATCAGAGAAGGAACCAAAATCCAAATCCCCTTGAGGGCAAGGGTCTTTTAATGATTCTGGTGGCTTCAACCAACCTAGACCAGGCCCAGGAAGTGGCATGGGAGACCCTGCTCCTGGGAAACAAATCTTACTGGAACTTTGTCTTAGATCAGGAGAATGAAGAAAAGGCTAGAAGTTTGCCATTTTCATTATCTGTGGCGCATTTTCCTACTAGTTCATCTGTCTGTCCAGCTCATATTTCATCCTTGCTAACAACCTTAGTAGAATGTGTGAACCACAAAGTCCTCATCTATATGAAGTGAAAGCTAACAAGCTAAAAGTCATTTGGTTTTAAGACACCAGAAATACCTATTAGTAACATTCTTTAAACTTTCCATTTCTTAAAATTCATATATTTTAACTTGAAATCTATCATTTTATTAAAAACCATCATTCAACTGCTGCCATCTAGGTTGTAAGAACCACCAAAACGAGCCACACATTTAATTTTCTAGTAACCAAATTAAAAGAATGAAAAGAAAACATAATTTTATTGTTATGAATGCTTTATTGAATTTTCTTTATGTTATTAATTTATGTAATGAGTGCTACACAACAGATATTTCCACATATTATTATTAGACAAACACAGTGATCAAATAGTTTAAATTTTCCCTACGAAGCCATCCATGTCTATTGTATAGCTTTCTCAGTTCATACACAGTACATTATTATACATTCACTGGTTGAATGTTCCTGGTACCTGGACTGCTGGACAATTCGGCCCTTGGGTGTTGAGGGACTGACAAAGGACAGAGGTGCACAGCAGCTCTTATTTCCCACTGGGGAACCTCACAGTGCTGTGCTTTGAAATGGAATTGTTTACTGTCATCTGGAAAACACCGCGCAGAGTACCTGCAAGCTTCCACTGCTCACTTGCTTTTGTTGTTCTGGCTTGCCAAAATGTAATTAAGGAAAGAAGTCAGCAGGTCTTTTAGAATGTCTCTTTCAAACAAATCAACATCTCTGTCAGAGTAAATTAGGCAGAATCTCCACAGCTACTGATTTTCGGTTGTAATACTTGGCAGTCTGGATGGCTAGATTCTGCATGTGGGCACTCAACCAACTGTTCATGGACATAAACGTCTCCATAGCAAACACATAGAAACCTTTCTCTTTGAACAATATGTTCTGACAACTGTTCATATTGCCTATATATCTAGAAGAGAATTGGGGAAGAATAGTTGTGTTCTAGGTTGATTCTAAGCTATTTAGTGTAGTAGACTTGAGGCTATCCAGTTTAAGGTAGCTGTGTGTGTCTGGGGTGAGGTGCACTGCTATCTCATCTCTAGGGAGACTAGAGAAAACATTATTTCTTCTGATAGTGAATACGCTCCTTTCCCTACATATAGCATTTCCTTTCATAACAGTCTGTTTAAGACAGGTCAGTTCTCTATAGCATTTCCTTCCATAAGAGTCTGCTTAAGATAGGTCAGTTCTCTATAGCATTTCCTTCCATAACAGTCTGCTTAAGACAGGTCAATTCTCTCTTGTGGAATGCAATTGTCTTTGTCTTCCCACTTACTAAAACAACCAGAATTATTAAGGGAAAGTTTCCTTTACACAAGTGAAAGGAGGATTTTAGACAATACAGATTTCTATTTCTATCTATCTATCTATCTATCTATCTATCTATCTATCTATCTATCTATCATCTAACAATCTATCATATATCATCTATCTCTCTATCATCTATGTCTATTATCTATCTATTTATCTACTATGTATCATCTATGTCTATTATCTATCTATTTATCTACTATGTATCATCTATATCTATCATCTATCTACCATCTGCCTATCTGTTTATCTATTTATCTCTCATCTATCTATCCATCTGTCTCTTTGCCTATCTATCATCATCTATCTATCCTCTTTATTCCCAATTTTGGACCCTATGGCCCCATCTCCTCCCAGTCCCAACTTTACAAATACCTCCATGAATATTCCCTCTCCTCCTCAGAGAAAGGGAACCCTACCCTGGATAAGAGATTTATATTTTTAATGTAAGGCTATTTCAAGCAAAATTGGACTCATGTGAAGTTCTCAACTATTTTGTTTAAATGGATATCTAAATTAGAAATGTATGGATACTGTAAACAAAGATATATCTGGTGTAGAAAGAACAGAGGCCACATGGAACCATATAACAGTTGAGGGTTTTGGATATCTGTCATTGGGATGATAGGATGGAGGGCTTGTTCCTCCTAAAATCTTTTCTGTGAAGAAGGAAATCATGAAGCATGAATATTCACCAGGCCTGTACCTGACCCATCTTATAACCACAGGAGATCTGAGGCACTTAGTGAAACATTGGTATAACCCGTGAATGCTCAGTAATAGAATATCAAGACAGCTTGCCTCATTGGTGGTAACCACTAAATTAAAATTGTGTAGGCCCAGGTAACATAAATATTAGTCACTTAAAAATAAACCAGTCCTGTAATCTACTTGTTGTTCATCCTTTCGTATCCTCAACAAGACTTTGTGTTTAGTTACTCAACATAGAACCCAATGAACTTTGAGATGTCATTTTGCCAATAGGACATCACTTTAATATGAGAGACCATGGTCAACAATTCTGTGTGGTAAAAAAGGAGAGGAGAAGGGATAGGGACCCAATGGTGGAGCAAGCAAGGAGCGGGAACTGACTGAGCATGGACTACAATTACTCTCAGGATTGTGAGAGCAAGGGACACACTAAATGTCACTACTGGCATTACTAAAGAGTTTGTTTATGAATTGCATTATTCTCAAATTACTGTTAACCCATTGTTATTGATGATGTTACACTTCTTTAGAGATTCAGTTGAAAAACCAAAGACTCCCAAGTTCTTTATACTTCTTGCTTCCTAAACACAACCATCTGATACCTTCCAGAATGCTTGGTGTTGAAATTAGACAAGAATGTATTCATTGTCTACTTGACAAGTAAAGTAACTACGTTTAAATAATTCAGATGGTGACATAAAATGGAACAACTATGCTTGATTCTTAGAGGATAAGAATCTGGAATTGAGATAGGCAGTTTCAGGTAGTGCTAATGGTGTGTGTGTATGTAAACTTAGAGGTAGCAAAAAGGCTTTAAAGATTCTAAGTGTTGTCATAGTCTTTGACTCAAGACAGGAAAGAGTCTTTGACTCTTTCCCTTTGACAGTAAAGGGAAAGAACAAGGGAACAAAGACAGACAGAACCAACTGCAGGCTGATCTCCATGCCTTGGGCTCTACATGTCTGGAGTAAGTCTATCAACATCTATCAACGATTGGGATAAGATAAAGTAAATGGCTGCATCTACACCATGTACAAGGTGAATTTCTATTGGTGCCATTACATTAGCACCACAACCATTTGCTCAGCACTTCCTCTGTACTGATACTGTAGGTCATCCAGCCATGAAGACCTATGTAGATTATATGCAAACACTATATAGTGACTTCCAGTGACTTGAACATAACCTGCTTATCCTATTTCTGAGGATCTCAGAACTACATCCCCTGACACACCATTTTTGTCCCACTGATCATAGCTTCCCCCCCTCTTTCTTTGGTACTTGGTATAAATACTATAGACTTCAGGAGCCCCTTTTCCTCATGCACTCATTGTCTAATAAGCTTGTCTGTGTGTCTGTCTCTTCTAACTGGTATGTTGAGCTCCTCAGAGCCAAACATCATCTTTGATACATTGAATACAGTACTTGGCACACTCAGCACAGTATGCAGCATGCAGCACAGAAGATTCGAATTCTACTTTTCTGTAATGGCCAGAAGATCATCATATACCTTATCAGCAGCATCATTTTCTGAATGAAATGAAAAGCCAACATCTTAGGCAGAGCTCATACCTTCCGGCCTGAAAGGATAGGGGCAAAGTTTACTTTCCATGGTTTTTCCTCTCTCTCTCTCTCTCTCTCTCTCTCTCTCTCTCTCTCTCTCTCTCTCTCTCTCTCTCTGTGTGTGTGTGTGTGTGTGTGTGTATGTGTTGTTGTTGGAGGTGGTGGTGGTGGTTGGTTGGTTGTTTATGGAGCAGAAGCAAACCTCCCCTGACAGTACAGATGACTCTGACTTGACTATGAGGTATCTGATCTGGCAGATACCTAATCTCTGTCATTCCTGAGTAGTCCCCAGTATTTATTGGATAGGAAGAAAACTAGGGCCCTGAAAATGGGTTTCTGTCTTGAAAAAATTTGAATACATATTAAATAACTTTAGTCTCTTCTACTTAACACAAATTTATGTATGGTACTTACAGAATATATCCTATACCCACCCCACAAGAGTCACTACTTTTTCTCAGTGGTCCTGAACCCTTTAGGAAGAGATAAGCCCTTTGACTTGACTTGAATGTTTGGAAGCAATGTGCCTATGTGCTTGGTATATAATGACAATAGCCTAGAAGACTTCAGTGTCTTTGTGAACAAAATCACTCTCAGATTAGTGGTTGCTCCCCCACCATACTTATCCAACCTCCTCTTTCTCTCTGTTCTGCCTCAAGAGACTAATCCATGCCTCTTTCCAATAGGTAGCATTCACTCTCAATTTTGAGCATATAAAGGAGGGACAATACTCATCCTGCCAGATTTCTGCCCCTGTACATACTTAGTATGCATGTTAGTATCATTCATTTACTAAAAGTCAATGCATGTGAGCCATAGTATTAAGGCATGCATAGTTAAGTAGGTGACTTACAGGCTAAGGGAGTCTTTGGTGGACACCAGGTATATTTTAATGCTAAGGGTCTGTGGTAATAAGAGTCCTCTGGCTATATTCCCTGTCTCACACTGTATAGTATGTCCCTATATGGGAAGGTCATTGTGGCTGACCCCTATCTAGTGTCTCTTGGCTTACCATTTCTGCTTTCTCAGAACTTCTCACATTTGTTTACTTCAGGAACATTTCCATGTCTGCAAGCTTGTTGGCCTTTCAATGGTCAACCTTACATTTCATTTACTATTGCAACATGTAATAGTGCTAACAGAGTTATTGGCATTTATTATTATACCAATCTGAGTAACCAAGACAGGAGTGGATAATTAATAAGAGTTTATTGTGTTTCCTAAACAGAATGTCCTATACCCAAGGATGCTCTCTAGGACTCATAGAGTAGATTCCTATAACTTTGGACCATATATAGGATAAAGTTTAATTTATAAATTAGTAAAAAAAAAATATCAATAGCTAGCAATGAAAGAGAGTAACTATAGCAGTGTACTGTAGTAAGTTCTTTAAACCAGAAGAATTTACATATTTCTGGAATTCTCCACTTAATATTTTTGAATTCCTGCAGGCCATCAATAACAACCCAGGAGGGTGAAACAGAGGCTAATAGGACTAGTGCAGACACTGAAATTTCCATCAGGGAAACAAAGCTCTGGCTCTGGTAAATAAGGGGTTACCAACACACATGGATAAATCTGTCCTCATGGCTGCTCATGCTCTATGTGGTAACTTTAATGAGGCTTTGGAGCATGGATCCTTGCCTGCTATACCTCAGGACAGTCTGCACACTTTCTGAGATCTACAGTGAGGATCGTATGAGAACCTGTGCCTTGTCCACAGGCCCTGAAGTGCTGGGCTTGCAGACTTCTTGGGACCCTGGCTAAACATGGATGCCACCCTTTCATCACACAGAACAGATCCAGTGCTGTGCTTAGGGCTTTGGTAGGAGAATTAGAAATAAAAGAAAATCTTTTTGCCTGAAAGGAAAATAAGTAAGCCAAACTCACAAAAGGAACCAACAGAGCAGCCCCAGCTCTTGTCTGGTGATGGATATAAGGATACCATCCAATGCTGGGCAGTGGTGGTACACACCTTTAATCCCAGCACTTGGGAGGCAGAGGCAGGCAGATTTCTGAGTTCTAGGCCAACCTAGTCTACAGAGTGAGTTCCAGGACAGCCAGGGATATACAGAGAAACTCTGTCTCAAAAAAACAAGGAAAAAAAAGGATGCCAGATGCCATCCAGCTCTTTAGGAGGAGAATGAGTATTTGGTTGCCCATATATTCTTGAGTTGAATTTGTTACTAAACATGGCTGACCAGAGATTGTGACTGCCAAGTGTCCTTAACTAGGCCCTGCACTGGGGCTTTGGAAATTCTGTTTGTTTACACATTATTGGCATTCTGAAACTCAGGAACCCCTCCTAAAGACAGATGTTTTCAGTAAAGAATTGGTTTTCAATACAGAAGTGTTTCCCTAGAGCATCAATAACATTACCCTCCTCTGCATTCTGTGATTCTAAACAAAGATGTGCAGTGCATATCACTTGGTAACAGTTAGCTGGACATTTCTATTAGGAATAGTGGTTTCCTTCTCACAGGTGCCACTAGGATGTGCACCTCAGTTGTCCCCTCCTGACATCTCTGAAGTCCATTTACCTACATCCTTTCTCCCCATTTCCCCTCAATCTTTTCTTACTCAACTGTTCAAAGGATGGCTGAAACCCACTTGTGTATGTACTTATCACTTATCTTTATTTGAATCCCGCCCTGTATTATAGAGGGTCTTGCAGAATTTGTTTTACTGGAAAAGTAAAATGCAGTCTTAATATCGAGGACACAAAGACATAGCAACTAGGATCAGAAGCAGTGTAACCTAGGCCTGATTCAAGGAGGCCAAGAATATAATCTTCAATTTGTTTCTTTGTTGAAATGGAGTTAATAAGATAGAAAACAAGACATGAAGGACATAGCTTTGAGTTGCAAGTGTTTTTGTGGGTAGGGAGTATGCTTCTTAGGATAGAAACCTGTTCTTCATATAAGACATTATTGAGAACATCACCTCAGCTCATGTAAGATTTTAAAAGAATGCAATAAGTGCTTGTGTTCATTGGTTGTTCAATTGTTACTGGGCTATATGATTTGAGGGCTGTATCCACACGATTCTCTTTTCTCATTTTTAAGGAGCCTCAAAAACAAATATGCACGTTCCCATCAATTCCATCAGCAGCTAGCCTTCAACAGGGAAGAGGAGGGGCTGTCTAGATCCAGCTTCATGTGGGCATGGCAACTAGTCCTTCACAGCTTCCTCCATCCTGAACACAGATCTAATCTGTAATTGCTTTTGCTTAAGTAAAATTCAAAGTCAAAGGGGATAAAATACAACATGAAAGTTTACCAGGAAGCCATGACGATTCTTGAAGAGCAGTGACCCCATGTGATCTGCAGAAGCAGACAGCATCTTGCTGAGTTTTTCAAGTTTGATTCCATAATGCTGTCATTGGGCGAACCTATTGGAGGGATAAATAGAATTTCAGGTCCAATGAATTACTTTTCCTTCTTACCATTTACTCTTGATGATAATTTAGTTTAATAAGTGCGGAGCCAAGCTGGCTCTAATTTCGCTGCCACATACTGTGATTCAAAGGCTAGAATTTAGCCTTTTGAGACATATTCACTGACTGCTACTGCAGATCAAAGGAACAATGTGGTATGCTGACCTTCCATCTTCTGTATGCACAAAACTCTCAGTTCAAAGACCCAGAGAACCTCAGATGAATCCATAATGCTAGAGGAGTCATCATCCTAGATAAGAGCCTGCCAGGGAGGAGCCCAGGTTGAGTTTCCATTTGTTAAATCAAGTTCAGCTGCTGTAGACCTCTCAGAATCCTGTTGGTTTGCATCACTGCAAAGTATTCTTTTCTTTTCCCTCTGGCTTAGCTGGACATCACTTTTGAACATGATCACACACACGTTTTACAGTATGCCTTTCCCTTTTATCTTCAGAAATCACCACCTCCCTCCCAAGGACTGCCAAATATCTGTGTATTGCTTTATAAATAAAATTACTTCCTTCATTTCTGATTTGTGTTTATTTGTGAGTTTCAATGGAATTCTCAATTCCTGGTGTGTTCATAAAATACATGATTACTCAGGATTGGATTGATATTGAATGTCGGTCATTGTGCTTTCTGACACTTGACAATGACCCTATGTCCTCAGACACATTGCAAATCTTTTCTGTTTTTTTTTTTAAACTCATTTTTAAAGAATTTCATACATGTATAAAATGAAATATACCCTTACTCATATTTCCCTCTTAACCTCCCCAGATTCCCAATAATACATCCATCCACCTGCCAATGCCATGCCCTCTACTTTTTCATGTTGAATACTAAGAGGTTGCCCATGCTGCACGAATGGCTCTGCTCTCATACATTATGGAAGGCAATCCCTGGACATCTTTATAGGTCTTTCTAAGTCTTCATAATAGGAGATCTAAGTCAGGGACAATACTTACATGCATGTAGACAATTTGGCCATTTCACAATATCCAACACATCTGTAAGAATATTAGATATTTCTTGCTTTTGATGATCATCTATAAAACATTTCTGTAAAACATCAGGAATCATTCAATCTGTTTCATGTTTCTTTCCTTTGTAGCACCATCACACAGTTACTTTCTGTAAGCCATGTAGTCAATTTAATTTAATTCAATCCAATTTTCTTTTTACTTGTTCAGACCATTGTGATTTCAAACATCATTTTTATTTGACAACCCACTTGAAAAGCAGTAAGTGCTGGCAAATTTTAATTATTTTTTTACAACAGCTTTAAATAATTAAGATGAGTGGGTTTGCCCAGTGAGAGATGTTTGTTCATAATGTTAGAGTCAGTGTGAAAAAAAAATCACAGAATGGCTAAAAACTAGAGAAGGGCTTGACAAAAGTAAATTGTAAGAAAAGTCATAGAACTGCTTGCAAGTTCAGAGATGTACCTCAGAATCGATAAGCAACCCTGGCTGAGTCAAGAGTGTCAACTTCCATGCTGGGGGCACTTTGGGCTCAGTCATTCTTTGCTCTTGGGTCTGTCTTGAATATGGTGATGGATGTAGCAACAATGGTAGCCTTAATACATGATACAAGTGACAACAACCCATATATAACATCCTAAATTACTCTTCAAATAGAGCCAAATGTTTCAAGGGTTAGCATAGATGGGGAGGAAATTACTTAAGACTGGAAAGCATAGATTGTGCAAATTTGGCATCCCATAATGACACTATGTCTCTGTGACAGGTTGAAAAATGTTTGCACCAATGGTCATTCTGAAATAGTTTATAAAATGAAGAGCTTTCTGGAGTGAAAATATCCCAACTGGATAATGAAGTCCAATTTGTGAGCACAACTGAGCTGCAAAAACAAATGACTCATAGCTCAAATGCAGAATGCCAGAATTGGACATAAGTAGATCTTCATTTCTATTTCAAATGCAAGTGAATGGGTGTCTAGGTCCAAAACCTCAAGGTTCACAAGATTTTCATCCTGGCTCACACTAGCAATAACTGAATCAAGGGCCCTGCTAAAGCACTCGGTAGAGCAGGAGACTCTTAATCTCAGGGCTGTGTGTTCATGGCCTCCATTAGGCACCAGTTATAGGGTTATGGGGCCCAAACCCACTCTGCCACAGGACTCATATGCTCAGAAAGCTGTTGTACCATGGCAGGGCAGGTGTAGAACTGTAGGGAAGCTGGAGGATGCTGCTCCAGGGGTGAGAAAGCCCAGTCTGTGGCACAGGTCAGCCTGAGCTAGCTTTGGGGTCCCTGGGCCTTTGACGAGGCTGGGGCCATCAGGTTCTCAGGCTCTTGGACACCCAGGCCCTGCTGGGAGCCACAGGAAAGGTGAGAATAGAGTGTGGGCATGAAGATGGGAAGGGGGAGTTCTTGGCTTGTCAACAGTTAGCTTGGCCTTGGCCTTGGTGGCGCCTGTGGCTGGGAGTGCAGATAGGCCTTCTATGGGAGACTAGTCAGCTGCTCTAAAGGCAAAGGCCTTCTCCATGGTGCCCACAGTGAATCCCGATGAAAAGAGACAGTCCATGGTTTTAAGGCATTTATTGTCATGGCATAAAGTAGATTAATTAGTAAAACCCACTTCTCAGGGTGGGCCTAAGGTTAAATATCTTTTGCAAGGAGGAATGTCTGGGAAGAAAAACTTATTGGCTAAGTCCTCCAGACCTTCAGGTACCTTATTAAAATGGAAATCTGTCTTGAACTTACATGATGGCAAGTCACATTCTCTACATATGGAGGGGCTTGGGGCATTGTTCTTATGTGACTGATGGCCATAAATCTATGAAGGGCTGTGGCTAGTGACAGGGTCCCTGTACCCAGGAACAGGCAAAGCACCTACCATCCCTTCAGAATCTCTGGGGTTTCGAGCTTTAGCTCAACTGGGAACCAAGCTACCTTTCATAGTCCCACATGTTCTGGCTACTTAATGATGCATCATTGTTCTGGTCCTTAGCTTACTCTTCAGAGCATCTGCAAAGATTCTGAATGTAACAACTCTCAGCGTAGCCTCACAGCTGTTGCTATTTTGCCTTATGCATTTCTTAAAACACCCTCTTCACTTAGGTGACCTAGTCTTGTCAGAGTAAGAAGAGCTCGCAGGAACAGAGATTATTAAGTGAACCCAAACAGAGAGGAGGAAACACACTTTCCTAATCTGATTGAAGATAGAACTCCTCTAGCTTTAAAAAAGACAAGATCTATTGTGTTTGGTGAAGGGAAGCAGACATCTGCATGAAGAGGTATGTTCTGTTCTCACCACTTTATCCGATGCAATTGAATATTGCCCAATAATTAGCTCTTATGCTACTGGAAGAATTGATTCCAAACAACACATTGTTTTTCTTTTATTCCTTAAAAAATTCTAAGAGCACTTGTTAATTTGTATTGCTGGCTCAGTTTCATTCTGTAATATTGAGAGCATTCTCTGAGCCTTATTGTTGGTCTTCCTGATAGGCAAAACTATCTTCTCATTCATCTGTGACTGGTCCAACTGTGAGTGTCTGACATAGCCAAACCTGTGAGTACTGAATGTGACACTTAGAAGATGAGACAGAAGAATGCAGAACACTGATGATAATGGGATCTCCTTTCAACTCCTAGAGCATTTAGTTCCAGTCATGAACCCAGATGCACTTGCACCTCTGCTGTTATTTTAACATTTCCATTCAGCCCTAGGTAATTAAATTTATTTGTGCATGAAGAGATAAGTAGATACTGGATTCGATGCCCTAGTCAAGAAGGTATTGGGATTTGATAGCTGTTTGCAGAGGGAGAATCAGTTTTTCCTAAGAGTATTGTCACTAGTAGACCATCCATACTAAGAGAAGGCCATATACCATGAATTTATGAGCAGTACAGATGAGATTTTATGGGCAAAATAAAAGAGGCAAGGTTGGATGAGTAGAAAAGAGGGGTTGGATATAGGATGAAATTGGGAGGGGTGAATATAACTGAAACTCATGATATGAAAGAATTAGAAAAAAATCAATTTATTTGCACGTTGTATAGAATTGCAATTTGACCTATTGTCTTGATAATAATGACAATCTTATCTTCACTCATTAGCAAAACATTTCTCTTAGTTAAGTGATATCATAGATTCCTTTGAGATAAATCTGTATTACAGATTTAGTTAGAATGTACGAGTCATTCTCCAAGTAAAGCAAACTAGCCTAAAATAGGCTTTTTCTGTTTTTGAACCTTCCTAAGACACCATATTTTTAAGTGCTGCTTCCATACTTTGCTAAATAACCCAGAAGTAATTCCAAATTTCCTGCTAAGAAACTGCACTGCTTCTTCTCTCTACCATAATAGATAGCTGACATTATTAAAGAAGACAAACACATTACTGTGGCCACCAAAGCACTAGCATGCCACTAAACTGTTCCTCGTTGGCTAATTCACAACTGATTGAATAAATGCCTCAAAAGTCTCAGCCACCTCAAAGGAAAGACAGTTAATTCAATGGCTACTATTGATTGACCCTTGGTTAATTAAAATAGCAAGCATGGGGAGGCATGGTGTGCACAGAGACCACAAAGAGCAGTCTGCTCCTGTTGTCCTTTGCAAGCTTTCCAGCCTCTTCTTTAATTCTGCTCTGGTTGAAATGCAGATTTGTAGGTTAATGCATTTTCCATTTGAGTCCTTTATAAACTAAGGATTTATTTGATCGTAAGTAGGACCTCTACTCTACTTTTGAACTATTGCCCACAGAGTGTTATTTTCCTATTCTGAGGAAATTGTGAGCCATTATAAAAAGATTATTTCTTCTTGTACAGTCCCCACACCGTTGCTAAGCATTTTAATTAATATTCAATTGTCAAAGTTTTTCCCCTTATTTGAGAGGTATAACATCTCCCAGCACTTAATGCTTCTGAAGTTAATGGTCAAGTAAAAATGATGTTTGAGATCTCAATAGTCTCAACAAGTAAAAAGTTAATTGGATTGAATTAAAGTGGCTACATGTCCAACAAACACCTCATACTGTCATTACTCTTTTTGTGCCTTTCTTTAGGTGTCCCTCTTATGTCTGCTTTATATATGATGACCAGTGCTTGAGTGTGGTGTTTTATGTTACAAAAATTCCTTGCCCACATTTTAATCACCATATAAGGAAATATAAATATGTAAGTATAAACATAAGTCAATTCATCCCTCGAAGGAAATTGTGAGCTCAAGGTTCACTGCTTCATGTCAAAATAAATGTAACCTGGAAGTTTTTCATAGAATCTTTTTCTTGTAAGTATCTAAATAAGACAATCTGTCCTCCATATACCAGTCACTGACTTAGGATAGGTTTGGAGCATGTCAAAGGTGGGAACTTAGGTGACTCTCTCTTATCCTGGTTTGCCTTGTTAGGACAGCTTATTATCTGATGAAACACAGTTCCAAATACTTCAAGTTAATCAAATTAGTTGGCTCACAGAGGGGGTTGGGATGCTTCACAGGTCCAAAAAGCTGCACTTGCTCTGATATACACAAAGTATGGCTCTTGTCTATGAATATAACTTCTGCTCTTTTTTTTTTTTTTTTTTTTTTTTTTTTTTTTTTTTTTTTTTTTTTTTTTTTTTTTTTTTGGTGTTTTATAGACAGGGATTTTCTGTGTAGCCCTGGCTGTCCTGGAACTCACTTTGTAGACCAGGCTGGCCTCAAACTCAGAAATCCTCTTGCCTCTGCCTCCCACGTGCTGGGATTAAAATTGTGTACCCCTACTGCCTAGCTAGAACTTCTGTTCTTAACAGCATGACATCCCCCCATTCTTCCAAGTGGCAGCTAACCCAATATTCATTCTTGCAAACTCAGCAGAAAGAGGAAAACAGGCCCAGGCTCTGATTGGTGGTTCTTAGCACTAGGATATGGACAGGCTCCCAGCTACACAGACAGAGAAGGGAAGGGATTATCATAAGAGAACTGTAATGTTGAACTTCTGAGACCACCAAACAGTACTCCACAATGGAACAAGCAGATGTGTACTCTGGATAAAACCAGATAACAACTATGAACAAGTCTTAAGTGAAACCAATCATCTTCCTAAGACAAACTTCATTAGAACAAGTACAAAGCATAGGTGCATGGAGAATTAAATCCTTAATTATAATTAAGTTACAGTGCTCGACTTTTGACAGATTAGCAGTTTTCAATGTTCATGAACCTCCTTGCAGCAAGTTTACTGTTGCATGTTCTACTCCTGCAAAATAAAAGATAGTGAGAAGAAAAATTGGTAAAACCAACTAAAACTATGTACACCAATAAAAATGATGAACAGGAGCCATGATCAAAAATCTACACTGTGGTCTGAAATGACCACAGAACAAAGCTGATCTGTGTGTTACTGACAGCTTCTCAGAAAAAAAATGTTTGTGGAGAGCTGATCTATGAGTAATAGCTTTAGCAAAGGAAGATGGAGTTAGGATCTGAGGGCACAGATGGAAAAGGGGAGGAGGAAAAGAGAACCTGTCAAGCTGCTTAGATGAGTCAACTACAGAGGTAGAAATAACCATGAGGCTGTGTCAGAAGAGGCTGTTCAATAACAAAGAGCAAAGCTGTGGACCAGTGTGTGTGTGTGCGTGGTGTGTGTGTATCTAAGAAAGAGAGAGACAGAGAGAGACAGAGACAGACAGACACATACACACACACACACAGAGAGAGAGAGAGACAGAGACAGAGAGACAGAGAGACAGAGAGACAGAGAGACAGAGAGAGAGAGAGAGAGAGAGAGCATTTTTACAGGTCTCTTAGGCATTATGACCTCAATCCCAAGACCTTCTACTTGCTGTTTCCATTAATCATATTACTATGAGATCTCCCAGGTATTGCATCAAAGTTAAAGTGGCAACAGTGGGTTCACCTTGTTAGCTACTAGATACAGCAAACCCAGAGCCAGGGTACTTCTCATGGAACTGTCCCATCCATGTGTCTTTATTCCCCAACTTCACTGAGGTGTAATTTCTTGACATAAGTGACTCAACTTCAAAGGATGAGCCAAGAACTCATACAGTACAGTTTTCAGCTCTAGGCCTGAAAACCCTGAGATCCAGATTTCATTCTCTGGCATTAGAACCAGGTTTTGAATATAAATATAACAGCTTTCTGTATACTCTTTCCTGTGTATCTCATAGAAATTGTAGAATTCTGACAAAAGTTTTAACTAACTCAAGTTCTTTCCATCAGATGCTGAGAAAGCATTGGAACTCTATCCAAATCAGTCAGTCTTTCTAATCTGAAGTGCATAGTATTCCCCTGAATGAAACATAAGATGCTTTAGCTTCACAATTACCTTGACAGAGTAGAGCTTACTAATGAGTAAGAGAATACAGTGCAGATGTCTCACATGTGGGGATCCTCTCCATACTATGAAGCACACGGACAAACAAACATGGCTTCTTCCTGTCTATTAATCACAAAAGACAACATCTTTCACTATGAGTTGTTTAAGATCAGGGGAGATTTCTACAGAGTTGCCCTTTTGACAGCTTAGCTTCCATTGGTAAAACACTTATTTGGTAAAAGTATAAGTTTTCTGACTTTAAACTCTTGTTTTACCAAAGCCTAAGTTTTCCCAAATCTACCTTTACTTAGGAGAGCCTCCAGGGGTAATAACAAAGCTCTTGATTTCCTTCCTCAAATGTGACCACAGAAGCATCAGTATGTGTTCCTTGGTGTCTTTCTCTAAGCAGATGTCTTTGTTAAAGCATCTTTAATAGGTTATGTGATTTTTCAATTTTGGAGACCTGTTGGATGAGTCTAGAGGGATCCTTCCAGACTGACATGGCTGAAGGCTAATTGGTTTTCTATAATAGAACATTTTCTGCAACAATTGTTCTAAAGCCCATAGAAAAGACCACTTAAAAATAGAACTTGGTGTGTAGTCATTTTAAACCATTTAAGTGACATGAAATTAGGCTGCATGTGACATGTATGGCAAGCTTGGTGGCCTCAGACAGAATCCTCATTCATTTTCTCTATATGAGTACCTGATAAAGGGGAGAGGGTTGGAGCAGTGTGGCATTCAGGGGAGGGAGGTAATTCCACTTGATAACTATGTTGGCTTTTCAGCAAAGCTGTGTCTGTCTTTGTATGACCAGAGTAACATCCTGAACATGAAAGAGAGGTGTCTCCAGTAGACTTCCAGTCCTTCCTGTTGAAAAATTCTGCAAGTATTGACTACATATTAAGCAAAACCAAGCATAATTACATAGCGATGTAACACTCTTATGTTTACTAAAAACACAGAGACACATGGCTATGTTATTTAAATATAGGACAGCAGCTTTGTACGTTTCTTATTAAAATATGTAATTAACTAATTAACGTAACCTGTGTATCTTTTCTAGCTTGGTTCCAGTACCATGCATTTTTGTTTTACACATTTGACAGTTTCCCCCAAACAATATTTGTCTGGCAGCATGCAAATGGATAAAAGTATCATGGACATTCTCCACCAAACTCTACACAGTTTCTTACAAAGGGCTGGTGGTAGTCTTAGCTTCACTGTCTACTAAGACCTTTATTCTGGCAAGTACAAGGCAGAGTCTTATTTTGCTCTCCTGTTAGACAAATTTCTGTTGATCAAAGAATAAAAATCACCATGACCTTGAAATGTGAGCTTACATGGGTTCCAGCTTCTCATGAAAATTTACAGGTCAGATGGTCACAGGGGAAAATTACAGGCTGCGAGCGAAGTCTGAGTCTTCCCTTAGGGGATGGGATCTGTTAAAGTCACAGTAACCTTACCCAGTACCTGGGAAAGCCAACAGGGAGCCAAAATTTATCTGCTGGGCTTGGAGGCCCATGCTTGTGTTAACTCAGTGTAGGGCCTCGTCTACTAGGTCTGTAATGTTGATTCTATTAATATATTGAGTTAAAGAATTAGGATATATCTTATATTGTAATTGGAATAAGTATCTACAACCTGAATAATTATAGTAAGTATATAACTACTGGTAATTTGCCACTAGATTAAGTTTCTCCTACTTGTTAGACTAAGGACTGACAACTCTGGGATGTAATATCATTAGTGTTTACTACTTTTAAAGGTTTATTTTATTTTTAATTATGTGTGTGTTTTTGTGTATGTACATGGGCCATGGAGGCAAGAGGAGGGCTTTGGATCTCCTAGAGCTGGAGTTGTATGTAGTTTTGAGTCACTTGGGGCTGAGAATGAAACTCAGATCCTCTGTAAGAATTATGCACACCCATAATACTGTGTCATCTCTCCAGCTCCAAGTGTTTAGCATTTGAATGGTCTCACTATGGACTACATGCTTAGCTTTATCACTAGACTTTGATTTCTATATACATAAAATAGGAATAGAAAGATTGACTCTCCTAAGATCATTGTGAAGTTTTGACACTG
The DNA here is from genome assembly GCF_008632895.1 of Mastomys coucha. Classification (NCBI taxonomy): domain Eukaryota; kingdom Metazoa; phylum Chordata; class Mammalia; order Rodentia; family Muridae; genus Mastomys; species Mastomys coucha. The sequence goes on along the minus strand of NW_022196905.1, from coordinate 159,841,006 downwards.
CTATTGCCGTACTCAGACTTTACCCTGCCACAAGCTTGATGCCAAATGTGATATTACTGGCCCACGTTATTAATGTTGCTGTGGTAGGAGGGAGCTCTGTGCCTGTTGGCATTCTTATATGAGCATATTTGTACACAACACACAAGTGAATATGTGGAAATGTGCAAATTTCAATGTGAAAAAAATGGAAGCTCGGGACCAAGGCTCCATCTTGCTGACCAGGGATTGAATACACATCATGGTTGGGAAATTTGGGTCATCTCAGCCATGGAAGGTCCTGGCTTCCCAAAACCTCTTGGGCACTCACATAGTCCAAATACATTGATGATTATTTTCTCTCAGGCTTGTTGTAAAGGAACTATTTCCCAAGGAGGTAAGGTAAGCTTGCCATTACCACTGTGAATATGACCTTTGTTACTCCTCAATGGCCACAGAACTTACAAAATGTGTCTTAGAGATCCAGTACAGCTTGGGGGAAAAAATCATCATGTAGAATTATCCTGTGTTTATTCCTTCATAAGTAAAGACCAGAAGCAAAATAGACATTGAACACTAACAGACAACATTATTTTTCTAACTCAAATGAATTCCCGATGAGCCTATTTTTATCCTAGTTATAATTCTCTTAATTGCCCTTTCATTTCTCTCATGATTCCTCCAGTTTATTTGTAATGAAGTTATCCCAAACCTCTCCAGTTTTCCTGAGAAAAACTCTCCCAGAATCTGAAAGAGGAAAGAAGGCAATTCTATATGAGATCTCTGGGCACTTTTCACAGGAAACATCCTCTTCAAAGACACTTTGGTGTGCTCTCGAATACAGTCCAGGAAATTGAATATAGAGTAGTAGGTCTTATGGGAGTTGGAAACCCTTGAATTCTGATCCACACAGTGAGATAGACTATACAGAGTTCATGGAGATGGATTATCAGATTAGCAACAGGATGTTAGACCCTTGAAATTTACAAAGATGAGAGGAAAATAAGACAGGAAAGTGTCAACCTTAGATTCCATTCCACCTTAACCAGACATCATACTCAGCTAAGAAGTTGATCAAAGATGCTTTATCTGTCTAAAGTAGAGAAGCAGGAGCTCTTTTACACCATCCTGAGCGTTTCCTCAATGGCAGGGTTCTCTTTAGATGTGTGAGAGAAGAGGAGGGTGAGCCATCAGAGCCAGCAGGCTAAGCTTATGCTTGCTCCTGATGATAATAGGAATGAGAGTATTGATGGTCATTTCTCCAATGTTGGTGTCCTGGCTGACATTTGTATCTTTCTGCTCCCTCCCTTCCACTTGTGATCCATTACTTCCATCCTGGTATTTAGACAATTTCCATGAAGGTGTGAGTTCTGGCTCCCTGAAAGGATGCAGGTACCTTTCAGACAGTGTTGTCAAGTCAGAAGTTTCCCCTACATAATAACCTTCAACATAATGTCTGTAGTGGTCTAGCCTCTTCCCTAATGGCTTCCTGGACAGACACGAGCCAGCTTCTCCAGGCCAAGGTGAGCTATGCAAACATTGAACCCTATCTTCCCAAGGTGGGGCGGTTTAGGTTGTGCATTCTATTGTGGTCTATTGTGCTCACATTCAGAAATTATTTTGTTTTCGTCTTTTAAAAAGATTTTTTTTAAATGTACGTGCATCAGTGTTTTGACTGCATGTATGCCTATGCACATTGTACATGCATTTTCTCTTGAGGACATTAGAGGGTTGTGTCTCTTGGAGCTGGAATTACTAACCATTATAAGCTCTAAAGTGGGTGCAGGAAATCCAATCCAGGTTCTCTAGAAGAGTAGCCAATGCTCTTAGCCACTGGGCTTCCATTCTCACATATCTAACTTCTGCTTTCTTATTATGAGTTGTCAGGGAAGAAACATTTTTGTATTGAGTCTGTTGTTCTCTGCCACCAGATTTGTAGAATTCTAAGCATATGCATGCTTTGCTTATTAGCCACTTAGAAGATCTGACATAGATGGGATGGTGGAGCTGCTGATAAAGCTTTCACACATAGATTTCAATACATTTCCATTCTTAGTTATAGTTCCCTTAATTGTCCTTTCATTTCTCTTTTAAATTATGTGTATTTTACTGTAAAGTGATTACATTTTTATGAGAAAGAGATTATAAAATATGCATTAAAGAAAGAGAGCAATTGGGTCCATGGCTGTTCTTAGCTAATTTTATTCATAGCCAAATGGCATGTAACTGTTTTATAGCCAGTAAAATTAACAAAGTGATCAAGTCTATTATACCAAAATCCATTATAGTGGGTCACTTTTATTACATAATATTACTTTTTTTTCCTGAGAAATCATCAATAAATAACCTTTCGTTTGTCTGTGGCTCTTAATTGCTATGCAGTTTTAGATATTGCTTCTTTAAGAAATGGTGGAATTTCAGCCAGACTCAAAATAGAACATTGCTACTTAGGTGCTTTGGATTGATATATAAGAGAGTTTCTCTTCTCATCTACTGTGTGTGCTCTGTCTCTAGCTTGGAAACTATTTTTCATGCATATTGTGAATTCTATGAGAGCCATTCTTAGTTTAGGAACAGAAATATGATTAGCAAATATCAATCAGATATGCCCATCCACTTTTATCTGGATTCTCCGGGAATGGCAGTCTGAGGTTGAACCCCATCTGAGTTGTTCTCTCCCACCTTCTTGGATTGATTGCCTGCAGACTCATGTTCTCCATCTCCAGTGGTTCCAACAGGTTGTGAGTCCTCCACATACCTCTTCCACTAGTTAGGGATCTCTCTCCAGCACTATTCCCTGCTGGCATGAAATTTTCTCTGGCCTGTTTCTTCTCATCTGTAGCTAATAAGAACATCTAATTGCCTTCACTCTCCCTTTCAGTTTTAATGACCAGCTTGTCATTTACATTTTTTCTGCTTTGCTTTGTTTGCTGTATTGTGATTTCTCAACACCTCGTACCTCTCCACTTTATAAAATAGAGGTACCACTGGGCACCAAACATTAGATTATTTGTTAGCATGCACTAAATTTTTAAGTCTTAAAGTCTTTAAGACTTTTTTAGTCTTAAAGAATAAATGAACTTTCACTTTTCTGGCCATATTTAGAATGGAGTTCCTTCCATCTGCCATGAGAATGCATGAAACTTGAGATGGACAAAACTGCCTCTGACATATTTTCCTCATCTTAAGCACTGTCTGTTTTCCTAGACTTAACTTATTATGAAAAATAACAAACACAATATTATCATTAACAGTTTTTCTATATTTTCAATTCTTTCTTTGCTAAGTCTGTCCAAAATTCTCATTTTCCTTGGCCATAGCCAGCTATTCCTTTGAAACCTACATCTGAAGCTGGCTATGTGGATTCTCAGAAGTGAACTTCAGTCTACACGGAAATGAACAAGGGCTTCTTTCACCTTAGTGAAGATAGAAAAACTTGCAACCTCCAAGTCCCTCTTGGGGCATCTTTTAATTAAAATAAATTAAAGTAAGTCATGAAGAGCCATCTTTTTTGAGTTCTAGTGTCACAGTTAACAGTGTGAAGTGACAACTTCTGATAGTTTTATTGCTAAGGGCTGGAGATTAAATAAATAACTGGTGACCATACCTAAGATCACCCTGTTTTTCCATAAGTAGATGAGAAGATAATTCTGACAAATACATGCCTCCTCCTGCCTCACCAATGACCTCATAGCCACTTCACAGGAGTAGAGTATATGCTTACAGAGAGGGCTGTCAATGTTCATGGGATGCATTTGTAAGAGGATGAAGGTTTATTTAAAATTAAACCTTTAAATGTTTCCATTAAACATATCTATATGTGAATCCACATGCATAGGTATAGCACCATAGGATCATGCTCAAACAGGATTGCATGCAGATACAACCCACTTGCCCATCCACAGTGCCAACATTTAAGGGTTTGAAAGGTGCTCCCAGCCTCTCTGGAACATCTGAATCCTGACTGTGGCAGCATTCCAAGACATTTCATTTTACTTCTTAAGCAGATATACTTTATGACTCCTAAAGCTGACCCACTTAAAGCACATGAACCAGTCAATTTTTATACTTACATCATAATGCAACCACACCATGATTTCATTTTAAACTATAGCTCATCATGGAAAGGAGGTAGGGCCTACACAAGTCACAACCCATCCTCTCTGCCTCCTTCCTCAGACAATGTACATCCATAGGACCCTACACTATGATTTGAAGAGGGCTTCAGTATCTACAGGAGCTGTAATTACAGATGGGTTGTGGGTTGCCACATAGGTGCTGGGATTCCAATCCAGTTCCTTTGCAAAAACATTTACTGCTCTTAATTCCTGAACAATCTCTTTGGTTACCAGCCTAATGTTTCTGAGAGAATGTTCTGATACTGTATCCTGCCTCTGTACTTTTTATTTTCTATGATCAATAATGTACCATTCTCTATGCTACTGCATGTTGCATACATATCATGTCTTCTGTTTGTAAACTTTTGAATTGTGACCACATTTCAAGTATCCTAAATAATGCTACTAAGAATATTGGTCACTATTTTCACTGGTTTTATATATATATATATATATGTATATATATATATATATATATATATATATATATATACATACATACATACATACATACATACATATATGTTTTCACTTTTCTTTAGTAGATAATTAGGACTGGCTTTTTTAAAATCACATACTGACATTACTTTTAAACATTGGGAGATATATATTTTTTTCCTACAATATCTGTGTTACTTTACTTTGCATAATAGACCAGTGTTCCCTGCTTCCCATTTCTCTGCCTTGTTGCCACTGCCTGCCATAATCTGTCTGGTCACTGCGCTGCTAGTCAGAGGGATGTACCTCTTCATTAGAGTTCTCAAAGATCTTTCACTGAGGATTAATTACATGAACCTCTCTTACGTGTTCATTTGCATATGTTCTCTGGAGAGATGCCCATTTTAATCCTTTGCCCATTTTTTCCTTGTGTTTTTGTTGCTGTTGTTGTAGTTTTTAATATGTCAGTGTTCCCTAAGAAAGCTGGCTTTTAGACCCTTAGTGGATTTCACTTGCAATTATTTTCTCTGAATGTGGGTTTGTCTTTCCACTTTTTTGATGAAGGTCTTTTCAGCCAAAAGGCATCTACTCTCTCACCTCCCCCATTGGTCTTCTATAGTTGTTAGAGGATACTTCAGGCATCATGCTGAAGAAATTATCACTTGTCCTGTGTTTATGAAGATGTACATCTGTGTTTTCCCTAAAGAGTTTCATGACTTTATCTGCTAAATTTATTTATAGGATCTACTTGGTTAGATATAGTTTTGCATATGGCCTGAGATAGGGATTCAAATTCATATTCTGAGTGAAATACCATTTGTCACAGCACTTCTTTAATGACAATACAACATACCTTGGTACCTCCAATCAGTGTTCTGTTACTAGTATATACCTCTCAAATAAAGTATAATATTTGTATATGATCTATATAGATCCTCCTATGTACTTTAAATTAGCTCCAGATAAATTATCACAGTCAACTGTTATATAATGAAACTTTTCCTGGGAGACACAACAAAAATCTGCTCACCCAAAGTAGGATCATATGAGAGACCAATGTACAATACCAGCAAAGTTGAGTTTGGTGAACCAATAATTTTCATTGGAGTTACTTAGAGGAATACAGGTGAGGGGTCACTTATAAGAACAGGAATGACTCATAGCACCTACATCAGCAAGAACCACCCTAGCATGATTGACAGCTCACAAAGCTGGGAACCCAAAACACTACACAGACTGCAGGTAGCTCAACAGATTCAATAGTGCTCTTTCCAGGTTGTCTCGGTATAAACCTCTTCCAGGCACTTCAGGTGGTTTCTGCTTCTTCCAGGCAGCTAGACTTTTCTACTTTGCATTGCATCTTGGCTTGGCTGAGAACCATCACCACCACCACCACCACCACCACCTGCTCCTCCTCCTCTTTCTCCTTCTTCTTCTCCTCCTCCTCCCCTCCTCCTCCTCTTTTCCTCCTTTCCTTTTCATCCTCTTCTTACCCCTCCTCTTCTTCCTCCTTCCTTCTCTTTCTCATCCTCCTCCTTCTTTTACTTATTTAATCTTCTAACATATCTTATATCCCAACTGCAGTTTCCCATCCCTTCCCTCAGTCACTTCTACCCCATTTCCATTTTCCAGATCCATTCTCCTCAACCTTCTGTCAGAAAAGAGAGCAGGCCTCCCTGGAGCATCAACAAAATATGGCATAACAAGCTAAAATAAGACCAAGCCCATATTCTCATATCAAGCCTGGGTGAGGCAACCCAACAGGAGGAGAGCAGTCCTCAAGGGAGGCAAATAGTCAGATACAACCCCTGATCCTACTATTGGGAATTCCACAAGAACACCAAGCTAAACAGCATATATGCAGAAGACATAGGTCAGACCGGTACAGGCCCCCTAATTTCTGTGAGCCCACTTGAGCCTCAGGCAGTTGATTTTATGGACCATGTTCTGTGGTGTCCTTGACATGTCTGGATCATTCCATTACCCCCTCTTCCTGTGTTGCATTCTCCAAGGAACTCTACCTAATATTTGGCTGTGGGACTCTGAATCTGCTCCCATCAGTTGCTGGAGGAAGTTACTCTGATGGCAATCATACTAGGCCCCTGTCCCAGCTGAGTTTTTGTGGCTACTTTGGTGTCCCAATCCCTTTAGTTGAAGTCTTTCCTGGTTACAGAGGATGGCACCTTCAAGCTCTGTGTCCACCATGACTCGAAGCCTTGACTAGAGTCACCCACATAGATTCCATTGCACTAAGTTTCTACCCTGCCCAAGAAATGCTATCAGTTCCAGTCATCTCTCTCTGTATTCTCTCCCTCCATCTTCCCCTGCACCAATCTGATTCCTTCTGTTCCCATGCCTACCCCACCCCGAGTCTACTTGCAAATTCTATTTATTTCCCCTTTGCAGGGAGACCCTTGTGTTCTCCTTTAAGCCCTCCTCATTACTAAGCCTCTCTAAGTCTGTAGTGTGATTATCCTTACAGCTAATATCCACTTTAAAAAATCTTTAATGTCCTTAGCCATTAGAGAAATGCAAATGAAAATAACTTTGAGATTCCATGTTATACCTGTCAGATTGGCTAAGATCAAAACCACAAGTAACAGCTCATACTGGTGAGGATGCAGAGCAAGGGGGACACTCCATTGCTGGTAGAAGTACCAACTTGTACAGCTGCTTTGGCAATCAATATGGTAGTGTATCAGTAAATTGGAAATTGATCGACCTAAGGACCTAGCCATACCAAACTCCTGGGCATATACCCAAAGGATGCCAGATGTCCTTCAACTGAAGAACAGATTTAAAAAAGAGATGTGATACATTTACTCAATGGAGTATTACTCAACTGTTTTTAAAAATGACCTCAAGAAATTTGTAGGCAAATGGATGAAACTAAAAACAGAGAACATCCTGAGTGAGGTAACCCAGACACAGAAAGACAAACATGGTATGTACTCACTTTTAAGTGGGAATTCACTGTAAAGTGGAGAACCTTCTTGGAGCTTAGGTTCCTTCTGTTTGGTTATCAATCATATTTTGTTGTTTACTCTGATCAAGAGGGATCTAGTGAATCTGGTTAGTTTTAGGGACTCTGGGGCTATTTTGAGTTATTTACCTTCCTATTTAAAGAACTTTTCTACATGATAGAATGTTTCAGTCTCGGGAGAAACTGTTATACATCATCAATGTGATACAAATATTATATAAATTATTGTTTTATTTCATTGTCCAGGAATCAAGATAAAACACAGAAGAAATTATCTACATATTTAGTATTGGCTCACTACTTATATTTGAAATAATCTTTCTTTGTAGTCCAGGCTGGCATTGATTCCTCTATCCTCCTGCCTCAGCCTGCCAAGGACTAGGATTATAAACAAACTACTATGCCTGGCTCTATATAGTTTTTCAAAAAGTATTCTAGCCTCATGGTTGGATGATTCCACTGACACGGAACCAGTAGATATAGAACTACATTCTCACTTAGAAGTGTAAGTACGTCAGTTATGGCATCAACTTCAGTGTTCGGTACCTTATTTGTTTGCCTGAATTTTTAGAACAATGATATTTTGCTGTGTTATGAGATCAAGGCTGTAGAATCTGTCCACTGTCAGTTCTGATGACATTAAAGCTACTGTTTTTCTAATATGTAGGTTATTCCAACCAAGCCCCAGGACCCTGCAGTGACTATGTGCTCACAGCTTTGGACTGGATAACAGTATCAAACCATGCATTTTTTTCTGTGAGCACGTTAAAATCTATGTTGTTTCCCAGATTTTAGAACCTCATCCAGTGCCTGTAACTTAATTTGCAAATATTTCTGCCCATATTTCAAGTAGAAGACAACAGAGGCTCAAGGCAAGAGGTTGTTTGAGAATCTCAAATCTCCAAAGCATATTTAGTAAATTTTCAAGCATAGCGCTTAGGGCATACATTTTTCTGTTTATTACCGGTGATGAGGAGTCATAGGGACCCAGGAAACTTAAATGACCATCTGTTGTTTATTTATTAAGTCAATGTCTTGGTTCAGATTCAGCCTGAGGTCTGTTACTTTCTACCTTCCTATGGGGAAGGTTAAAGACCTATCCTGTCCACTATGATGTAGTGAGATGTGATCATTTGATAAAGCAAAGGAGATGCCTTGTGCAGACTTTATAATGCTGGGCCTCCAAAGCCTGATTAACCTTCACTTCCAAAGTAAGTAAAGTTTTGCTCAAACACATGGTGGTTTATGGTATGAGAAGTAAAATCCAATTTGGATCATTTCTTCCATTGTTATCAATATAAGCAGTTTAATTTATAATGACAGAATTTTTTTTTATGTTCTATGTAGTTTCAGATTCTTTAAATATTTTTATTAGATATTTTCTTTATTTTCATGTGATTTTCTCCTTTCCCAGTTTCCCCTCCAAAAATCAAACAAACAAACAAACAAACAAACACATCAAGAACAAACCCCTGTTGCCTCCCCCCTCCCCATGCCTGCTACCCCGCCCTCTCCCACTTCTTGGCCCTGGCATTCCCCTACACTGGGGCACAGAACCTGCACAGGGCCGAGGGCCTCTTTAGTTATGTGATTTGGAGCTCTGTATTACAATCCAGTATGTGCTTACTTTATTTCTCCGAGTGATGAAACAATCAAAGAGTTTTTAAAGGCCACTCTAGGCTATCATCGTCCCAAACCTTTTTATAGTTTGCACATGATATCTTACAATAACTATGCTAAATCTTTAAAAACAAACACTAAAGAGCATGTAACAAATTTAAGGCAATATAAATGATGTTTGTGTTTCTGTGTCCTAAGTATTTAACTATATAACTCAGAGGTTATATAGATTTCCTTTAAGATATTAGCTAAGAAGAGGAATTTAACATTTAATGGCATATTATTTACATATATACACTAAGTGGATTGACTAGTAGACTTATATATGTGTATATATATGAGTTTATACATATGTACATATAAATGTATATGTGAGACTGAATATACATATGTATATATATAAAACACATATATACACTCATGTAATTACACATATATCCTAGCATGTTTGGCTTGATTCTTTCATTCTTTTATTCATGTATATTAATTGGATGATGTGTGCAAGAGCAATGTAAAGTGTGAAGAGTAGGCACCCTTCCTTTTCCTCTGAATGATGAAAACAGATATCTTCTAAACATGTCACATAATATATTTGCAATTATTCATGGAGCCCCCCACACTGAGATGCCATGAATATTTATTAGTGGAGAATTGATTAGGCACAGGATAGTCTAGGCAGAGACTGAGATACAACTTACTAATACAAAGAAGAAGTTGCAGATATAGGGACTAATGTTAATTCGTGTTTGAAGCACTGTATTGCAGAAGACATTCAGAGACAGTCATGTGCAATATGTGATTGTGTTAAATAAGGTTAAGGACCAAATATAGTTAGTATATAGTAATAGAACTCATAGTGATTAGCCTTAGAGAGAAGGGCTGGGAGCTGAATGTCAGAGACCAATTGGTCCATCTGCAGAGTTAAATATATTATGCACTTGATTCTGATCTGTACTGTTGACTGCAGAAGTTAGGATAAATTTCATCAGAGAATGCAACTAGGATCTGTGCTACAAAGCAAGTTTTCTCTGAGATTTGGAGAAAATCTTCACTGATCACTTAGCCTTTGAGAATAGAGAGAATTCACATCTTCCAACATTTCAGTTTGAGTTGACTTTGGATTCAAATTTATACTTTACTGAATTTTAATGTTTTTTTTATTATTTACTTGAATCTTGTTTTAGATTTTCCATATTGTAAAAAGAGACCTTGTTGATGACACATGGCATCCTTATCTATGTATAGATTTATCTCAATCATGTGTAAAGCCTGTCACAGTGACTTTCATAACGTGACCACCTTTCTAATTATAATAAATTAACTACAACTCATCTCCTTTACATATCAGCCAAGCAGCTTCTTCATCAGTGCCTAATGAAAATTGTCAGGGGTTATTGAACCCTGAAGGCTTGCTGTCTTGGTCATTTACAAACCATGGAGGTTGGGGAATCCCACAGGTACAGTCTACCTGGTTGATGCAAGGAAAACAAACTGAAGGATGTCCTGAGACAATGATGACTAGTGGGAGCATTAAAAGAAGTGTAGCTGGGTGTGGCAAGGACTCATGTGACAAAAGGATGAGGAGATGAAACTGGGTGAAAACTGGTCAATGGCAGGGCACTATCTGGGGAGAATGGGCCAAGGATACATAGGAAGGGATGCCGAGAAAAGGAAGGGTATCATTGCTTGTTCTAAATTCAGAATTGGGTCTAGAGAGATGGTTTGGCAATTACTGGTTTTTGAGAGCATATATGTTCGTTTCCCAGAACCAACATCTGGGACTTCACAAACACTTATAATTCAAGTTCCTGGGGATAGGACATCCTCTAGACAAGTGTTTCTCAACCTGTGGGTTGTGACCCCTTTGGAGATCAAGGATCCCTTTCCCAGGGGTTGCCTAAGGCCATCTAAAAACACAGATGCTTACATTACAATTCAAAACAGTAGCAAAATTACAGTTGTACAATAGCAAAAAAAAAATGCATAGTTTGGGATCACAACAGCATAAGAACTATATAGTAAAGGGTCAGAGCATTAGGAAGGTTGAGAAACACTGCTCCAGAGTCTACAATGGATATAGTGTCACACAGCTGCCCATACATCTTTCAATAAAAAATAAATAAGCCTTTCAATTCAGATCTGGAGTTCACTGGACTTTGAGACTGATTACTTGTTTGGTGGTGATATTTTTTGTCTGGAAGGGACACTCACAGAACTGAAAGATTTCACCAGGCATGAGGCCAAGCAGGGAAATCTTCCCCATAGGATAATCGTGGCAATCATTATAGAGTTTCTATTTGCCCGTTTTTGTGAATGAAAAGTGGTTATATTCCTTTACTAATTTAAATAAAGATGACACAAAGCAGTGGTATGCAAGCACTCTGATTCCATGGAGACCATTAGTGCCTTAGGTGAACGAGGTAGCTAGCAACACAGGACGATACTCCTAGCACAAGGATCTGGTTTCAGAGGTTTACAAGTGCGTATTCAAGGTTCATTGTCTGTAACAAAGGCAGTGATCTTTAGTCAACAGGGAGTGCCATGGGTGGAGTCCTGTGATCTAGCAGAATCTTATTTAAAATTTGATATTTCCTCAGTTTGGGGATTACATGATTAGGTACTATTTCTAGAGTTCCAAGAACAGTCATTACAAGCCATGCACCTGTATAGAACACAGATTGGGAAAAGAAGACAGCCTAGTAGGTTTAGAATCATCACCAAGAGGCTAACCTCTGGGCATGTCTGTGGGACATTGTCTGTAGTAGGTGACCCTGTGAAAGATGACCTTGATTAGGTTAACTGACATAGGAAAATCCACCTTGTTTGTAGCTGGCACCATTCTAGGTGCTGGCATAGACTTAAGAGTAAAGGAGGAGGGGGCTGAGCAGTGGCATTCAGTCTGTTTCCTGATGGTGGATGTAATGTGACCAGCTACCTCAAGCTCCAGCTGTCATATTTTCCCAGCCTTAATGGACTATACTTTCAAGTTGTGACAGGAAGAGTACCTGTTACCTTTTTCTTGCCCACTGGTCCCCATGATGCACCATCTAAAGATACCTGGGAGGGATGCACAGTGTGAAGTCACAAAATGCAGTCTCAAGGCAGGATGGTAGTACAGCCTCATGATTCAGCACTTAGAATGGGATTCTTTTGTCACTACGGGCTCCAGGAGAGCAGGACTCAGAGGCCAGAAGATTTTCAAGGAGGGCTCTGCAGTTTGAAAAACAACCCAACAGGCTCTAGTCAATATTTATAGAGTGATTCCTGTATGGAGATTCTGTTATTGAATGACTCCATTATACACATTCTGACTTTCAGTGCCCTAGGGAATAATACAGAGGCAGAAGTCTAGGTCGCTGTTTCCAAGTTAACTGTATTCCCAAAGAGAAAAATCTGTTGAATGTGTTTTTTAATGAGCAACATCCCTCAGATTGTGAGCACATTAACTCATTCTACATGTAAGTCATGAATGGTTCATGAAGATTGAGAGATATATAGCAGCTGCGTTTTGAGCCTGGCAACTTTAGGGAAGGTGTCCATAGAGATACCAGTATAATCGTGGAAGAGGACGGTTCCTAAAGTGGGGTTTCTCTGATGTTGAGGGGCCGTCCTTGACTAGCACTTACAGGAGAGCATCATGGAAGGTGTAGTTAGAAAAGTGAGCACAGAGATAGACACACTTCTTGAGAGTAGATAGAAAAATGGATTTGTTTGGAGGAGTAAAAAAATAGAAAGTGATGTGATTTCAATGACACTCCAACTGGGTAATAGCTGAGAACAAAAGTCCAAAAATAGAGAGAGCTGGAGAGGCTACTGATGCCTCCACATAGACAGGGAACTGATTCTGACCACACTCTAGAGAGAAATGTCTCTCAGCAGGAGGCTCCTGTCCCCACCATGGTGAGACAGTGGAACTACAGGAGACTTCAAAGCTCCCTCCCCTTTTCCCGCTGCTGCTTTCCAGCCTCCATGCCTCTGGCCTTGGAGCGTAAGGACATGCACTTATGAGCTTTTGCATTTAAGGGCAGACAGAGCCATTTGTGTCCTTGGTGCATTCCTGCTTTTGGACTTGAAATCTGAAGTAGAAGATGTTGTCACACTGAGGTAGAAGACACTGGGACACTATGGACTGGGACACTGATCTCTGCAGGTGATTGTGGAGATAATGGACCACATCTCTGAGGAAGATGAGATTAGACCCTGAAATTTGTACAAATTTACAAATGTTTAGAAGATTAAAAATGAATTAATGAGTTTAAAATCAAAGAGGAAGGGCTGATCTGAAAGATGACAAAATATGAATGATTTTTAAATATAAAATTGTCAATTCTTAGTGATGGAAATGAATAAATTTAATAATTTAATAATTTTAATAATAATTTTCAATAAATTTAATTACAAATATCTGTTCATAGCTCTACTGAATTAAGAGGCCATGGGAAGCACAAGAGAAGTTTTAAAAATTACTTTATTAGGAGCTTTAGAAAGGTTTTGCCGTACTAATAGATGGATGATAGGTAGGTAGATAGATTAATAGATAGATATTACTGATATGATAGAGTGATAAATGGTAGATGATAGATAGATATATGTGTGTGTCTCTGTGTGTGTATGATTCCTAAGCAATTTTAATTAACTTGAATAGAAGCATATAATTCCACTCTATTAATGAAGCTGCTGTATTGTAGATGCTACCATCTGGGGTGTTTGACCTTTGATATCATCTTGAGAGACTTTATTTTCCAAGTACATTTCAATTCTCCCAAGTGATAACAGTTTAGAAGCACATGTTGACTATAGGATCAACATTTCAAAGTTACAATGTGGGCTGCCTGCCTGACTGCCTGCAATAATTATTCTCTCTAAACAGCACCAACTTATGTGATTGGCAAAGCCTTCTTGGCCTGCAAGCATTGTCACCTCTGCATACAATTGCAGAATATCTATGAGTAGCCTACCCATGAGCTAGGATGACAGGTAAGGGCTGCAACTCTCAGACCCAACTTCTTTAACATATCTGTTCATTAGAGGCATTTCTGCTTCAGTAGGTAACCGGCCAGGTTTGCATGTATTGTCAGGTCTATGCATAGCCTTCTTGTTATTAAATCCTAGCCTGGCCTCCTTGGTACTTATTTCTAATGATCATGAATTTTGAAATAGAAAAGAACTTAATGTCTTCTGTCCACTCTAATGTTCAAATGTCTGAGGGTAAGACCAAATGTAACTGGCTAAAATCCTCACAATTCTTATCCCTTTTCACCTAACAGTCTAGCCCCAGGGTGTATGCTTGATCTGTCAGCAAACCCAGTAATTTCACACTTGGTTGTTTGTCCCTGTTCTGTCCAGCTTTGTCTTGCACTAGTTAGCTGTGCCATTTCTCTGTACATTGAAAGCTGGGGCATAGAGTGCAAGCAATACAAAATTTTAATAGAGGCTGTAATTCTATTTTTAAAAAGGGGAAAAGAAAGCAGGAGCCACCAGCTACATGTCACTTCTTTCTTTAATTTCCTCTCAGCTGGTTTTAGTTAAATGGGTATGAGCTTCGCCCTATGAAGGAGCTTGGTAGGCAACTCTACTCAAGAGGTGTGAGAGGGCTGTGATCTGGATATGAGCTTGTAGCAAGACAAATGGGCTGAGATGATTTAATTTATGGTCTAACTTGACAGTACTAAGCTGTGTAGCACATTCCATACACAATGCCAGAGTGTCAGCCAGCCGTAAGTAGGTGATTGTATTGTTGTTAATCATGATCATGCTGACACTGAAGGAATACCAAACGGGCAAGTGCACACATGCCTTACTAGGCAGCCTGGTACAGCAGCCCTCATTGAGTCTTCAGAGAGCTTCATTAGAAGCTGGTGAAATTATTCAGCTCCTATAGCTACATGCACTTTATTTAGCAAGAGTGTGTCTGTAATAGAGAACAATCGAGTTCTTGCATAAAACATGAATGGCAGTACTTAATTCACTTTCCATTTCCCACTTAAATTGTATTTATTCCTTAAAAAAAAAAGTCAGTACACATGGGCAAGATTGAGTCACATTACTTAGTCCTGCTTAGTTGGATTGGCAGTCTTAATGACATACAAATCCATAGGCAGCTCAAAGAACACAATTCTGAACATGGGAATTCCACATTCAAGGCAGACTTAATGTTTCTTAAAGATCCCGTTTCTGGATGATAGCTGCTGTCTTATGGTGTGGGTCACTCAGTGCTAGGATGAAAACCTGCCTCTAGAGTATAAATCACTAGCAAAAACCACTAATCATGTCCCAGTGGCTCCAGCATCTAACACCATCACCTTTAAGACAATCTCTCAGTTTGTGTGTTTGTGGAAAGACAGGAATAGTAAGACCATAACATTACCCCACAGCAGGAAAATGCAGTGAGAAAAGAGATTAGATCTTGGATCATCTTCAAGAAGGCAATTCATCCTTACAATCCCGTCTGGGACTTTGTGAGCAAGTGAACATCACAAGTGAGGTGGAGAACAAAGTTGATGTCAACTTCTTAGGCCCCAAATTCTCTTTCAATAGCTGCTTCCAGTGTCAGTCAGTTCCTCTGATATAGTCAGGAGTTGTCCTGGGGTGAGCACCAAGGCCCTCAGCACCAAGGACCTCAGAGTTTGATACCTCACCTGCCTGAGCTGAGCCTTACAGAAGGCACTCAGCACCAAGGACCTCAGAGTTTGATACCTCACCTGCCTGAGCTGATTGCTGACATTTCTTAGAACACGGAAGCTCTTAGTAGTTAGTCCTGTTCTAATGCCAGTTGCCTTCCATCATTTAAACAATTATATGTGTTCTCTATCCCTGGCTCTTGTACATCACAGCATGGATCCCTTTTTGTAGGAATTTATCCATAGCCAGCTCATAGGATATTCTGAACAACATTTAGAACAATGGTTTAGAAGAGCCAAAAGATCCACTGGTATGCTTCTGGTGTGCAGGCTATCTGGTGATTTAAAGCAAGTCCCACTTTTAGTATTTTTCCTATGTGGATACTTTAGCATATCCAAGGTCCCGAGAAATGCTAAATCCTTACTTTTTCTATGATGGTTTTCATTACCTTATGGGGTTATAGTTTTTCTTTCTAGTTACAGTCTAGAAATGTTGGTAGCTCCAATCCACCATAATGTGTACCAGATAGCATACTACAAGGAATTAATGCTATATTTTTTCTGTGAATAAAATAATTGACAATAAGTTTTAATTACTATAATAAGTACAAGTTTGATTAATATACCTGGAAATACATAGCTTCTCCATATTTGTATTAGTGTTCCTTAACTGCCATAAAGCCCCTCTCCCATGATAAGCTAGCATTCTACTTGATTAATCACTATTTTAGTTTTCTCGCAGTAGCACTTGTAAATCATTTAGAAAAAAGAATAATTAAAATTCATGGATTGCCCACAAAATGTGAGAAGCCAGTTGTCTGCCTAATTGATTTTAAAAGTAAAATAACATCATGAGACTGCTTCCTGCAGATTTGAGATTCAAATGTCTTAAAGCCTTGTTCAGTTTTCTATTCTTGATTTTAATTCATTTTACAACCTACAAGCCTTTCGTGAGTTTCCTTTTCACTTTGCTCAACATAGAAATGTTGAGTCCTTTGTTTCCTTCCTTTTTTCCTTCCTTCCTTCCTTCCTTCCTTCCTTCCTTCCTTCCTTTCTTCCTTCCTTCCTTCCTTCATTTCTTTCTTTCTTTCTTTCTTCCTTTCTTTCTCTCTTTTCTTTCTTCCTTCCTTCCTTCATTTCTTTCTTTCTTTCTTTCTTCCTTTCTTTCTCTCTTTTCTTTCTTCCTTCTTTCCTTCCCTTTCTTAACCCCCACTCCTTTGGTTTTGGATTTGGTAGCCATCTCATTAGAGGTTGAGAATTTAGTCCTTGCTCCCTGTCCATGAGTTCTCTTGTCAAAAGGAAGCAGATTTTTCTATTTATAGGCAAACTGAACTCAGAGAATGCAGCAGTTAGTCAACTGCATGTTCTTAACACATGGCTGTGAATTATAGCTTTTGCGGATTCCCAAGTCCCATAGATTCATGGAGCAAAGATTTGTTTTCCCCAACAACTTCATGTTGAAATGCTTACTTCCTACTTTGACCGAACAGACATTTGGGGTAATTAAATCCTGGGTTTACAGTGTGATGATGAGAATTACTACCTATCAGAAAGAGGGACCAGTGAACTCTTCCTTATTCTCCTGGTCTCTTGGGAGGATGGACAAGACTCGTTTGTAAGATAGGAAAACGCAGCCTAAAACACACACTTGCAATCCTTGGTCTGGGCTTCAAGAAGTTTCCAGAAGAAAGTGTGCCAGCAACCTGGATGGGCTAAGGTGACGACAGTTCACAAAGCAACTGTGTACTGTTTTCCCTAATGTAATTCTGAAATTCCTTCCACTAGGTTTGTGTTTTCTACTGCATTTTATTGTCCTGTGTTTGTACAGGGGACTTAAGGGAATGCCTCACTTTTCAAGTACTTTCATTTGCATGCTTTCTTAATAGGTATTAAACTTAACTCAGCGAGGAAATAGTTAACTTTAAAAACATCTTTGAGATTCTCAAATACACACACAACAAAAGCTCAGCAAAATTCATAAATATAAATTAAGTAAAGAATGGCAGGGCATCCTAATTACCCAAATCTATTCCCAGCTGGGATCATATAAATGAAACTCTTCCTGGTGACTGTGATGTAATGATAGAAGCAGAGCCATTGTAAGGAAGGAGTTGCCAATGTAAGGATATAAGCTCCACTCTAAAGAAGGAGTTCTGGAACTATCAGCTGTCTGGTTGTGGCTGCATTCTGTAACTTCCCTAAGGTTTTACTTTCTTAAATTTTGTTATCTTTATTGGGTGTGGCAGACATCTGGCACACTTGTGGAGTTTAGTATTAGGTGTGGCAGACATCTGGCACACTTGTGGAGTTTAGGAGCCGGTCCTCTCTTTCCCCCATGGGAGTCCTGGGGATTAAACTCAGGTCATCAGACCTGACGATAAGTGCCCTTTCCTGATGAACATTTTGGCCAGCGCCTTGCTCACAAGGAGTGTAGTCTGTCTTCCATTCCAAAACTCAATGTTAGGTCCTTTTGCTCACATAACTGAGGTCTGCAAGGGTTTGTGCCTAAATCTTCTCATTTCTATGCTGAAATGTCCACTCCAGGTGCTGTAGAGATGGTGATGTCAATGTACATCAGGAGACTTGTGCTTTCAGGTTCCGACAAACCCAAACCAGTGGTCATCATCCTTAGCAGCGGGCTGCCTTCTATATTCACTCCTTACACGGCTTTCTCTTGGTCCTTCTGGTTTCTATGGTTAAACCCTCTTCAAGTGTTTGTCTTCTAAAACACTTATTACTACTACTAAAATAAAGGTATTCACCATCCCCTACCAGTCTCTTTTTCATCCACGATGTTCTGTCTCTCCAGGTTTCTAACCCACCCCCATGCCATCTCACCCCCACACACATACTCTGCTTCCATTTAATTATGTCCAGAAAAGACTTGGCCTTTTTTGATGACCAGGCACCACTTCCTTGTTTCCAAAAAACGCCAACGAGATCTGATGATCCAGTTGAATGGTTCTCAATCCCATCTGTTTCCTCTCCAGTTCCTTGGCTCTGTTCTTGACCTGCTGTGTGCCAGCCTAGCCTGCTGAGTCTGTATGAACTTATTGTTCATGAGTGTGAACCTCTACCAGATCCATCCTTCAGTATAAGTGAGAACATCCTGTCCTCCAGTCCAGTCTGGTGAATCCCCGACTATGTCAGTGACAACCTCCAGACTTGGCATGAGTGACCCACACTGTTCACTAGCCAACCAACCAGATTAGTGGAAAGGTTAAGGACCCACGTCAGTGAGAGACCTGGCTTCAATGTAATATTGTGGGAAAATGATAATGGATCATGCTCTGACATAAACCTTACTTTCCACACATGTCCCACAACACAAACACACACGCACACACACACACAAAACACACATACATGCATCACACACACAAAACACACGTACATATGTCCCTCTGAGCCATACCCCCTTGGGTCCACAGGACTCTACCATCCTGCTATCTTTCACTATCTTAGACTCTCTGTGGGTTCTTGCTGACCTTCTGCTTGGTCCATGCTGTGAGACTGTTTTAACTCTATAGGATGAACTTCAAGAGTGAGACAGAGTGTTCGATATAACCTCTGGGCTGAGGAAGTGAGCACACAGATTCTGAGTTTGCTACTACCATCATACATGTGTCTTCCAGGAATGAGGACTTGTCAAAATGTTTTAAGAAAAGTTGCCCTGTTGCTACCCTTGTACCACAAGTTAAGGAACAACCTACTGCTGCCTTGTTTCTCCAACACACTGTGAAGTCCCAAATGGCCGCGTCTCTGCCATTAACTTCTTAGGATGATTAGCAGTGCCATGCTTGGAATAACTTTAACTCTTTGCCTCTTTGTTCTGCTCTGCTTTGGTCTAAACTTCCCCTATAAAATACTTTACCTCAGGGAAAATGTCATTGTACTCCAGGAAATGTCACCTTACTTCATCTGGTTACCTAAACATCCTGGCATGCTCTGTTGCCTTCAACAAACCTAACAAGCAGAGAAAGCTGCTGAAGGTATTGTTCTGCAGTAAAACACCAGAACCAGCAGATAGAGTTGCTTTTATTTTTCTTTTTTCTCTCTCTCTTTTTTTTTCTTTTGGCTTTTCAAGACAGGTTGTCTGTGTTGTTCTGGCTGTCCTGGTACTCACTCTGTGGACCAGGCTGGCCTAGAACTCAGAAATCCACCTGCCTCTTCCTCCCAAGCACTGGGATTAAAGGCATGTGCTACCACCCTGGCGCTTTTATGTTTCTAATGGATTGGTCTTTGTTCTTTAAGAATGCTACTTTGCTGAGAGCTGGTGGCTTACACCTTTAACCCCAGCACTTGGGAGGAAGAGGTAGGCAGATTTCTGAGTTTGAGGCCAGCCTGGTCTACAGAGTGAGTTCCAGGACAGCCAGAGCTATACAGAGAAACCCTGTCTCAAAAAAAAAAATAGAATGCTACTTTAAGATTAAACTGCCTTCATGGGAAGATCACCTGTCTTGTCTTCCCTGGATTGTGCCTGTTCTATTGACAACTCAAGTGATTGGGAGCAGGTGAGGGGCCTGATGAGAACCTAGCCCAGGCTTGAGGATTTGGGAAGTTGATGAGAAATGCATTAGAGCATGTGTGATTGATAATAGTGGTATGTGGATGTTCATTGCCATTCCACCCAATATTGCCACAAAAATTGACTTAATGGAATGGCTCCTGATACTGGCTTCAGGATGTAATTTAGAATCATTAAAGTTGTGAAATCGTACTTTCCTCGTGACTCAGCAGTGTTTGTAATGTCCTTAAGAGGAGATAATGAAGGGCCAGGCAGCCTCTTGATTGTTTGCAGTTTTTCCAACATTTATTCTAATGGATAACTGTTATCTCAGCACAGTCATTTGCAGAATGCAAACTAAGAGCTTTGCCTGATCTGGAGTGTTTTCTGAGTGGGAAAAGAGCA
This sequence comes from Mastomys coucha, assembly GCF_008632895.1. Taxonomy (NCBI): domain Eukaryota; kingdom Metazoa; phylum Chordata; class Mammalia; order Rodentia; family Muridae; genus Mastomys; species Mastomys coucha. The sequence continues at coordinate 159,820,339 of NW_022196905.1, read as the reverse complement.
GAGCATTCCAATTTGATGAGTCCTGGTGCGCTTACACGCCGCACTACTGGTGCGCTTACACGAGGCACTACTGACGCTGAACTTGGAGTGCTCCATTAGTGCACATCATTTTTATTCAAATGGAAAAGTTTACACCCTTGCAGCCCTCATATTTACTATCAAATGGTTATGCAGATGGAGTCAGATTGATATGAAAAAAATATGTTCCTCACAACAGGCTGCTTTGGGAATGAACCTTACAAGTTCACAGTCATGTGCTTATAGACTAAGGTTTCTTTGTTTTCAAGCATGGCAAAAGTTTAGAAAATATGCGTTTTCAAAATATTGGGGACTATTTTAAGCAGTTACATTTTCTTCTCTCTATGTAACATATTTCAGTGTTTCTCTACTCACCATTTCTGCACATTGCTATTTCGCATGGAGCAATTCAAAAAAAAAAAAATAAAATAAAATGTAGTTCAGGCTATACATCAAGCAACACAAACAGTCCAATTTTCTGCACATATGAAATAATCATATGGTACCTGATTAACCACACTTTAGCTGTCATAAGTGAAGCCAACATATTAACCCATCACTCTCCATTGATATTTTATCAAAATTCCATGTTATTAATTTGCCTAATTGATGTTAGATTTTTTTTAACATCATTCAGATGGCTCACTTAATCAGGTGATTTTGTATCAAGTGTTAAATGAAGTTAATGAATAATAGAATAGACAACATTATCTTAACACATAGATTATCAGAGATGAAAAGGAAGTTGCTTAGTCTCTCTGCCTGATTCTACACTCCTTAGGATGTCCAGGGACATCTTCCACCTAAGGTTATTAGAGTCAGCATCTATGCTGCTGTGTTTGAGCAATAAGAACACATAAACATCAATAGGAAAAAAAAAACAAACAACTCTAACTTAAAAGCCCATGGTGAGGTACCTCTCTTGATTCTCCCCATGTGAGGACCTCTAAGTGCATCTGGCTCACATACATGCCTCCTCAAACACTCAAATAAACAAACAAACAAGAACAAAGCTTTTTACTTCTCTGAAAGCTGGATTTACAAAGTTGGTTAAGAAGGCATTTAATGTAAAACTACATTTAAGAGAGAACAGGATCAATAATTAGTTAGGAAAATGCAGCTCACGCAGGTGTCCTGACATTCCTGAATGCGACTGTGTCTAGGAGAAATGCTTTCAGTGAGAAGGTACAAGTCAAGCCTCATTGTCTTCCAAGGGCTTGTGTTTTTAAGTACATGTTTTTGACCAGAGACTTCTGCCTGAACTTTCCTACAAATCCATGCTTTGTCAACTGTGTACTCAAGGAGACATGGTAAACTAGCCAGGCAGTTAGGAGAAATGTATCCAGGGTATGACACGAGACATCCTGATACCCACTGATATGGCACGACACATCCTGATACCCACTGATACTGCACGAGACATCCTGATACCCACTGATATGGCACGAGACATGCTGATACCCACTGAAAGCACAAGAAGGTGTGCTTTGGATACCAGCTATGGGCAACTCTGAACTGAAGGTAGCAATTTCAGTCCAGAACAAAGAAAAGAGGGCAGAAGATGAGAAATGAAACCGAGCCCTGCAGTGTGTCAAGGAATGGAAAGAACTTTGTCAATAAGTGCAGAGAGGGTGTACACTCCAGCCATGACTCGGCAGAAAGTGGTGAAGGAGCTACTGGAGGTCTACAGCTGGCTGATGATGGCACCTTGTAAAAGAAAGCTGGCCATCAGTAGTAACTCCATGGATTACTTAGTTTCCAGTCCTGACCTTCTAGGAGATAGTATACATTTCCTAGCTGCAAATATATCATAAGGTAGATTATTTAACACATAGGAAAACACAGAGCAGAGAAAAGTGCTATTTTGAGAAAGCACCAGAGTAAGAGAGAGCTTCTAGTTTGGTTATGTCCACAGGGTAGACTGAAAGCTTTAGTGATGCCTTTACTGACTTCCATGATCGGTGTTACATATTTACCTGCTGTCCCCAGCTGACTTTCAAACTCCTTAGGGCAGTGCTTCAGGCCAGTGGTTCTTAATGTTCAGTTTCCCCCATGGTACTTTGCTTTGTATGAATGTGGGAAAGTGGAACCTGGTGGAAAGGAAAGAGCTGGAGTCACTGTAGGACACAGGTTTCAGAGCCTGTGAAGGGATTGTGTGTTCTGAGTTCGCTCACTACTGACTGAATGACTTCACAATCTGTATATTCTTCTGCAAATGGAAACAAGAGAAAGATCAAATTCTCACTTTTCTCTATATACTTAGAGACTGGAGAGGTGACTCAGCAGTTAAAAGAACTTGCTGCTCTTACAAGAACCCAAGTTTGGTTCCCAGAACACTTAAGTGACTCCCAGACATCTGTACCTCCAGCTCCAGGCTAACACCTTCTTGTGGCTTCTGGAAGTACCTGCACATATGTGCACATGTTCATGCATATCCATAAATAAAAATAAAATAGAAACTTAAAAGACTCATGCAATTACCCTGGTACGAACTGCCCACAGTACTGACAGATGGGAAGACTTGGGGACCATCTAATGAGTACTCCTTTTCCTTAGCTCTGTTAGGAATGAGGGCAAGCAGTAACTTTGGAATATTGAGAGGACTATCTTCCTGGCTGAGTTGCCTGTTCCATAGTTTCATTTTCAAATCTGGGTCTGATTGGGGATGTGGAGAATTCAAAGGCAGGGAATAGATGAGTTGGTAGGAACTCATAGCAGCTGACTCCAGCTCTACTTGTTGGAGCACTCAGAGCTATTCCCTGCATAAAGGAAGCAGAATGATCTGGAGTCTAAGCACACTTTCTCTGTGTCCCTGCATCCTTGTACTATTTCTTTTATTACGGGGCCTCCTGCCCTTGCTGTGTTCCTCAGGAGACTTCAGGGATGACTCCATCTTAGCCCTTTGCTCCAATTTGACAGGATTTTCCTGCCCTGCACTTCCACGGGGCACTGGGGACTGCATTTCTGCCCTGATGCTGCCCCACACTCACATAGAGGGCAGAAAAGTGAGAACTCCAATCACCTGAGTGGGGAGAACTAGTGATTTGGCTGGCTCCTCTGCTTCTAGCAACATGGAAAAATAATATAGAGGACCAGGATTCCCTGCTACCGCTATTCTAAACATAGCAATGTCCTACCCTTAGACAAAAAACTACAGGCAAGCAATGGCTGTAGAGAGAGGGAAAATGGCTTAGGTTAGTCCTCTGACTGGGAGCAACATGATCTAGTTCTAGAGCTAAGGCAGTGTACACGCTAGACCTCCAGAGACAAGCCCTCTACTAAATTTTCCAATTCCGAGTGTCAGCCCTAAACAAATACACATGTGAGCAAGTAAATGAACTTGGTAATGTGTGTGTGTGTGTGTGTGTGTGTGTGTGTGTACAATAATTATAAAAGAAGAGGTCAGGAATTAGGCAATGAGTAGTGGAGACACAGGGAATGAGAAGGAGGAGAGAAAATGAAAATGATGTAAATACAATACCCATGTAAGAAATTCTAAAAAAGAAAAAAGAAAAGAACATTAAATTTCATCATTTGAACAAGAATGTCCCTTCTAAACTGTCTTTGCATATTTGGAAAGCAGCATAGCCTGAATTTAAAAGTGAATGTGGTCAAGAAGAACCCATGAGAGGCTAGAGGCCAAGGGCAGTGTTTGAAAAAATTTCTAGTTGCCTTGGTGACAAAGCTACCAACCCAAATCACATTGGAAAGGGTTCTGAAAATCTACCTGATGCTCTTCACTGTCTAGTTTCATGTGGCACTTGTAGGGCCATCTAAAAAGAACTGGTTTGAATCTTGAAAAATATTATGTAAATATTCTTCCAAAATTTATTTTTTTCTCTCACATGATTTATTAAATATGAAATGCTTTAGGGAACATAAAATAATACAACTGGTAATAGGGTTTTACGGAAAGAGTCTGGCAGGATAGTGTCCTGGGTACAATAACAGACATACTTATAACAAGAAGGAGTTAAAAAAAAAGTTTTCTTCCACATTCCTCTTTGGGACATTTTTTTGTACTTCCTACCATTTCTAGCAACCAAGAGGTTGTAGGTAAACCTTAAGGGAAGGCTTGACAAATGCACATGAGAGCAGACATTCACCAAGCTCTTGAGGAGTTTTCAATTCTGTGGGAGAGATGGGCACAGAGGCCCTCTCATATTAGAAAGGAGTCAGAGATGCAGCCTGTATACTGAGAGTTTCAAGCTGAGGAAACTACGGAGCCATGTCTGAAGGAAAGGAGCTCATAAAAACCACAAGTGAGTTCACGAGAGAGTCCAGAGCACTTTCCCGCACTAATTTTATTGAAAGAGCAATTCATCAGTAAGGACTTTCTGAAAAGCCCTGAAGGGGTATGTCCTTCTGGCTCCTAAAATTTATTTCCTGGAATTGATCCCTGGAAACAAATATGCTGATTCAAAGAATATGCACTCGAGATGGCTTAATGTACAGTTTATCAAACTATTAGCAATGAGATCAAATGGCTGTGTGAGCATGCCTGTTGCTTCAATGGGAATATTCACTCAATTGTGTTACTTTCTGTGCTTCAAGGTTTAGAGGGATTTATGAGGAAAGAGTTAGAACGTTCTCTCAGTGAGAAGAAGTAGATTTATATGATACAGAAATCAATGCTCAATTTTTCTATATAACTACACCAAAGCCTGTGGAGAGCATTTCTAACACTGAACATATTTTATAAATAACCACAATGGAAAAGAAAACACAGGCACAGAGGTCACTCTGACTACGGGAGTTGAACGGGTTTTATTTGTTAATCAGCCATTTGTGCTTCACCTTTTGAGAACGCTCTGCTTAGTTCTGTACTCCATTTTTAATTTGGGTTGTTTGCTTTCCTGATGCTCAGTTCTTGGTCGTAACCCTACAATAGATGTATAATTGGTTTAAATCTTTGCCTATGCTGTAGGCCATGGCATTGGTTTAATGTTGCTGTCCTTTGCGGTACAGCAGCATTTTTTTGTGTCATGAAGATATGTTTATTAACTGTTGGTAGGTTTTAGTACTGTGCCATCAGTGTCCTGTTGAGAAAGTCTTTTCTTGTGCCAGGATATTGCAGTCTATTTCCCATTTTCCACTTTTACAGATTCAGTCCCTGGTATTATGTTGAAGTCTTGGGACCTTTAGGAGATGAGTTTTGTGCAAATTGATAGATATGGATCTATTTTCTTTCTTCTACACACAGCTTTGCAGTTTGACCAGCGCCATTTGTTAAACATACTCTCTTTTTTTTACAGTATATATTTTTGGCATTTGGTGTGTGTAGATTAATGGAAATCTGTTCAGGATGTCAATTCTATTTCATTACTAAGTTGTCTGTTTGAATGTCAATTCCAAGATTGTTTGTTTTTGTTCTTTTTTTAAATTACGTTGAAATTTGCAATGATGACACCTCCAGTAGTTCTTTTATTATTCAGGACTGTTTTGGATATTCTAGGTTTTATGAAGTTTAAGATCGCCTTTTGTATTTCTGTAAAGAACTGTGCTGGGATTTTGAAGGGATTCCATTGAGTTTGTACACTACTTCTGTTTCGATGGCCCTTTGCCCAATATTAGCTCTACAGATCCGCAAGTGCAAAAGACCATTCAGAGTCTTCTGATATAGTCTTCAATTTAAAGTTTTTATTGAATAAGTCATTCATTTGCTTGGATATATTTCCCAAGATACTTTTAAGTCTATGTCGACAGGTACTGTTTCTTTGCTTCATTTGTATATAGGAAGGCTACTGAATTTTGTTTGATAATTTTGTATCCTGTTTACTTTCTGGAAGTGTTTATTATTTGTAGAAGTTTTCTGGTGGAGTTCTCTTCCTTAGTCCTCTTCCTTTCCTATGTGTGTCCCCTTTAATCTCCTTCAGTTGCTTTATAGCTCTAGCTCAAACATGAATTGCTCTATTAATATGTGTGGAAACTGGACATCCTTGTCTTGTTCCTGATTTTGGTGGAAATAGCTTTGATTTTCTCTTCATTTTAGTTGGTGTTGGCTGTGGGATTGTCACAAATTGTCTTTATTATATGTGTAGGTATGTTCCCTGCATGCCTACTCTCTCCAGGACACTTATCATGAAGAGATGTTAGATTTTGTCAAAAGGCTTTTCTGTTTCTAATGAGATAGCATGTGGGTTTTCTCTGGTTATGTGGTGAATTATGTTTATTTTCTTTTATATGTTTAAGCATCCCTGCAGCTCTGGGATGAACCCAACTTGATTTGACAGCTTTTTGATCTTTTATTGAATTCTGGTTGCAAGTATTTCAGTTTAGAAATTTTGTACTTGTGTTTATAAGAGATACTGGTATATAATTTTCTATTTTTAAGCAGTTTGTGTGTTTTGGGTATCAGATTAATGGTCATTTCATACAAACAATTTAGAAATTTCCCTCCTGTTTCAATTTTTAAAAATGATGCAATGAGTATTAGTATTATTTCTTTCAGAATCTGGTAGAATTCTTCACTGAGTCCATCTGGTTCTGGACACTTTGTTAAGTTGGAAGATTTATAATTACTGCTTCCAATTCACTGGGGTTGTGAGTCTTTTCGAATTATTTATTTTATCTTGTTTTGACCTTGGTAGCCATATTTATCGAGAAGCTAATCCTTGTCTTTTGCATTTGATAGTTTTGTGGAGTACAGATTTTTCAAAAGATTGTCTTTATGATTCTCTAAATTTTCTCAGTGTGTGTCGTAATTTTTCCCTTTTTGTCTCTGATTTTATTAATTTGGATCATTTTTCCCTCTTTAGGTTAATTTGACTAAAAATTTCTCAGTATTGTTAATTTTTTAAATAGCTAACTCTTCATTTCATTGATTCTATGTAATTTCTTATTCTTGTATTTGAAGTAGCTTGATTTCTGCCCTGAGTTTATTTCTTCTAGTCTACTCTTCTTAGACAATATTACTTCTTGTTTTTTACTCTAGAGCTTTCAAGTACATCACTAAGGTAGCACTATGCTTTTATGTCTAAATAAAATAAGGACTTTAGTGTGGACATTTTGTGCTATGAACTTGCCCTCTTGCAACTGCCTTCTTGGCATACCATAGATTTGGATATGGTATGCTTTCATTTTCTTTCTATTTTAAATCATCATCATCATCGTCGTCGTCGTCATCATCCTCCTTGATATCTGTCTTGATCAAATTTAATTCAGTAGTGAGATGTAAGATTTTAGCTTCCATGAGTTTTTGTATTCGCTATGGTTTCTGTTTTTGATTATATCCCGCATTAATTCATGGAGATAGGTACAGTATAAGATGATATTTCAATGTTCATATATCTGTTGAGACTTGTTTTGTATCCTAGTGTATGGCAAATTTTGGAGGAGGTCCATGGGATGCTGAGAAGAAAAATACAATTTTTAACATATAGGTGGGAGGTTCTGTAGATATATTTTAGCTCTATTTGACTTATGACATTATTTAACTCCAGTGTTTTTCTATTTAGATTGTCTGAATGATCTGTCTATTGGTGGGGTAGAGTATTACTGTTACCCACTATCATTGTATAAGGGTAAATATCTGATAATTACTGTAGCTGTGCTTGTTTTATGATCTTGGGTGACCTTGTGTTTGGTGTATACATGCTTAAAATTGCAATATCCTCTTGGCAGATTTTTCCTCTAATGAATATGTAGTATCTTTTCCTATATTTTTTGATTATATTTGGTTGGAAGTCTATTTTTTCCAATATTAAAATGGTTATACCTGCTAGCTTCTTGATTTCATACGCTTGTAATATCCTCTTCCATCCATTTACCCTGAGGGGATGGCTAACCTTGGTGGTGGTTTCTTGAGTGCAGCAAAAGAAGGATCCTATTTTCTAATCAAATGTTAATCTGTGTCATTTTATTGAGGGAATAAAGACCACAAACATTGATAGACATTAATAAACAATGTTTATTAACTTATGTTATTTTGTTATGGTGGTTTGCAAACCCCCTTTTGAGTTGTTATGTCACTATTTACTCTTTGTCTCCTCTTTAATACAGATAGTCTTCTCTTCAGACTGAAGCTCACTTTCTAGCATCTTCTGTACAGACCTTGTCTGATGTAAAGAAATTATTAAAATTTATTTTTATCATAAATATTTTTCTTTCTCCCTTGATTATGATTTATAATTTTGCTGGGTATAGTAGTCTGGGCTAGCATTTGTTGTCTCTTAAAGTTTGAGGACACCTGACTAGGCACGTTTGGCTTTCAGAACCTCCATTGAGAAGTTAGGTGTTATTCTAATTCACCTGCTTTTACATATGACCTGGTCTTTTTCCTTGTAGCTTTTAATACTCTTTTCACATTCTATTTCAATTATTACCTGTCACGGGAGCTTCTTTTCTTGCCCTGTCTATTTGATGTCTGTTAGGCATCATATACCTCTAGAGGCATCACTTTCTTTAGATTTATAAAATTTTCTTCTTTGATTTTGTTAGGAATATTTTCTGTGCCTTTCTCCTGTGTTTACACTTTTTCCCCTATACTTATACTTGTGGGTTTGGTCTTTTCATAATTGCTATTTTAAAGTTCTTATCTTTTGTCAACTAAATTGGTTTTCTTCAATCACATTACAATAAAATTTCCGGCTTTTGAATTACATTAGTTGTTCCTAATTGTATTATTGCACTGAAATTTGGGCAGCTATAGTTAGGACATTTGAAGTATTTCTAGGTGTAAATATATGGTCTCACAATTGTTGAGTGGATATTTGGTTCTTTGGTTCCTATTTCCCAAATCTGACAGGTTGTGGACCAGAGGAATTGTATTTGGTTTTCAGTCTTTGGATCCCTCTGGGTTGTTGGATCACTCTGGTTTAGTTTTTGAATACTCCCAGATCTCTGGAGTTCTTTTTATTGGGGATTGGAGTCTAGCTTTACAAAGGGTTGGCAGAAGCAGAAGTAGGGGTACCCCAGGTTCAGCCACAGAAGCCAGAGCATCCCAAAGGAATAGAGAGAGGATGGAAAGATTACCTAATGTATGCAGCAGCTGCTAGCTTCCTGGGACCCCAGGAAGAACAGAATAGATAAAGGGAAAGAGAACATTGCTAGTCTACCTCAATCCCAATCAAGCAAAGCTGTGGACTCCTTGGTAGAGAGAAGTTTGGTGAGTCAGTGGAGAGTCACTAAGGAGTAGAAGTGGGCAAGTAGAGGTAGCTAAGGAAGGGAGTGAGGAAGAACTAGCAGACATATAGTCTATAATATGCAGCCAAATCTCAGGGGATGAAGGGATCCTCTGCTTTCGTTTAAGGAAAAAAAATATAACATTTAGTGGATATTTTTCCAATTTGGTACACTACCTTTTAATAAATTTCTAAACTTTTCTTGCGAGCTTGTTGTAACTAAAAAAAACTCTGTTGGAAGTTTATCTTGTTACTGACTTCTATGGAAGTTACTTAATGATGATCAAGATGAGTAGAATATTTGCTGTCAAGGGGCATTACATCCAGCTGGTGTCTTTCTGAATATTAAAAATTCATGGAAAATGGAGAGAGAAAAATACAGGTGGTCATTGATTTTAATCAATATAGCTGTCATTATTAATAATGAAAAGACGCATCTTTAATTAATTCTATCAAACAAGGAACTTCTAGACTGGTTTTGTAACAAAATGTACCTGCCTGAATATAGATAACTAACTTCCTGATGATTGGGTGAGACACGGACTGTCCCCTTCTAGTCAGATGAGTCATAGATTTGTCCTCCTTGTCAAGTGAGGCACGGAATAGCCTTCCTCGTCAAGTATAGACAATTTAGCCCTTCTTGTGATAGCCCTTCTGCTAAGGCAAAAGATACACTAGACTTCTTGTCAGAGTAGGTACAGTCTTCCCTGGCCTGGTCAAGGACAGTATGGCCTAAACCTTCTGCTGAGAAGGGTTCAGGCTACTCATCTTGCTCAAATTAGGTGCACACTAGGTTATCTTTATGGTTATCTGTGCTGTAGGCTAGCCTTCTTAACCAGTCTCTGTATGTATGCTCCATGCGAAGCTGCTGGTCCTTCCTACTCTCATTGATTCCAGTAGTTCCGCGCAGATTATTGACAAGCAGTGAACACACGGTGGGATTATCTTCAGAGAGGCTGTTTGCTAGGATGGACATTTTTTGAATCCCACTGGAGTTTTTGTTAGATTAGCAGTCAGGGGGATTACAATGTTGTGGACTAAGCTTAGGATAAGCTTTGCTTCTAAGAGTTTTACCCATAGCTGCTGAGCTGTGCTGACTCTGCTCATTCACTAATAAGAAAATTACAACTATCCCCCAGAATGACAGGAAGGGGACAGTGACATCCCTTGACATTTCTGTGAAAAGTAAACCGCATCTAACCCTTGGCCTCCCTGCATGTGAATCCCTGGAGCTGCCTGCTGCCTGCAAGTGTTCTGAGCTCCTTGGATTTTTGTAAACTGTGTCTAACCCTTGGTTTCACTACATGTGAATCTCTGGAGCTGCCCACTTCCCACTGCCTGCATGTGTTCTGAGATTCTTGGACTTCTGTGTGCATTCCCTCTGACTGTTTTAGGTTCATACTTAATTCACAAGTGGGAACTTTGAGGAAATTCCAATTGGAATTGCATTTCTTAAATGAACTGACAACAGACAAGCCTTGAAGAATATTTTTTTCCCCAGAAGTCTGGTGCCTGTGCACCTCTGGCTGTCCCTAAAGTTGCTCATGGGATGTGAGCCACCTGAAGCCAAGTTCAAATGTTTATTTGCCCCTATGCACCCAGCACATCACACAATACTTAGAACCATATTGACATTTGTGAAATTACAGAGTGTGGAGAGAATTCCCCAAGTAGTGTAAAGAGAAAAATAAGGACAGCCTTGGAAACTGTCGTATTCAGATGTGATATACAGACAAACTGAATGATATGGAGAGAATGGTAGAGAAATGGATGATAGATGATATGCAGATGATAGATTTACAGATAGATTCTGTAGGTATACAGATGATAGACATGTAGATTGTAGACACCCAGATAGATGATAGAAATATAGAGTGATAGTTGATAGGAAGATGATAGATGTAGAGATAGATTGTAGATTCATAGATATTATCTATAGTGATAGATAATAGGAAAACACTGACTGATAGGTTTGTACATAGATAAAAGATAGGAGGTAGGAGGTAGATGTTAGAAAAAAATAGGTTAATAGATGATAGATGGAAGATTGGCATACACATAGATGATAAATGGAAAGATGATAGATAGACTGATGGATGATAGGTAGATACCATTAAATAGATAACAGAAATATATCAACTACTTATATATTATCCACATATATATATCCATGTGTGTGCATATACAAAGTGCATATATAGAATGTATATCTATATCACTATGTATGCACAATCTCTACATATACAATGTGTATTATATTTATAAATGAAGATATTGAGACAGAAAAGATGTACACATACAGATGGAAAAGGTACTAATTCGTTGCTTGTTAAGATAAGGGTTGGAAAATGGAGGTCTGAAAGGCACCAGTGGAGCACCATCAATAACAATGTATGTTATATTTGCAATAAAACAATATGAGGTGAGCCACCTAAGGCCCTGGTGAGTCGAATGCCTGAGACCACTAAGTGTGGTTAGTCAGAATCACTGGACTCTAGTGTGGTGTGTGTGTGTGTGTGTGTGTGTGTGTGTGTGTGTGTGTTTACCATGTCATGCTTGAAGACCTTCACAGATGTAGGAAAAAAGCAATTATCCTTAGGAGAGCACTTACTGTTGTTCTCTGGCCTCTGCTTGAAGCCTGTATGAATCATGGGTGACACGGGAACTCTACTGCTTACTGGACTAGCTAGGAACAGTGGTCAATAGCTGAAGACATATGGCTAGCATACCAAGGCCCACTTGTAAATAAAGAAGGCTTAACCGTGCCTGCAATGGCCAGGTATAGTGTTATGGCACAAAGGGGAGCTGCAGATACTCAGACTGCAATGCCAGATGGCAAAGACCTTCCCACCTTAGGACATAAAGGATGCTAGATATGACATCCTGGCTACCATAAAACTTCCACTGACACAAGAGAGAATTCCTACTAGCTGATGGGTAAAGATTTTAATCTTTGACTAAAAAATATTTGTGATAAAAATTTCTTGAAGTGATGAAGGAGGACACTTCATTCATCCAAAGAGCAAAGATGAAACATGTGCCAAGGAATAAGCATTTTTATTAGCACTGTCTAAGGAACAAAGATAAAACATGTCCCAAGGAATGTGCATTTTTATTAGCACTGTCCAAGGAACAGGCATCAGTGAATTTGAAATTCAGGGACATTCTGGATTTTTAAAAATTAGTCTTGGAGTATTAGTTATATAAGTTGATTGCAGAAACATATATTTGTTAACAGCTGTTCTGAAACTGGTATACCAGTATAGCCTACAACTAAGTTTGCCACATTAATATCATGAGGAGGAAAGGTCTGATATTTTTCTGGAAACCTGGATTTCAGAGAGAGTGAGTCTAGTGTCAAGGACCTTATGTGGCACAGGTGCCACAGGTATGTTTTTTCTAACCATGTCACTGATTTGGTTGGAGCTTATGCTGTGACAATGTCTATTCTTATGGTGATGGAGATTCAGGGGATGGGATTCTGGGCTCAGTCTCCATGAATGAGCTGAATCATGCCATTGATCACAGCCATTCTCTACCTTAGCTTCTGTATCTCTCTCTCTCTTTTTTTTTTTTCAGTCTGGTTTATTTTGCTAACATGATAATCTCCAGTTCTATTCATTTCCTGAAAATAACATTGTTTCATTAATTTAGCTTTGAACCAAAAACTTCATAAATGCTAAGCAAGCAAAATATCATTAAGCTATATCCCTATTCTTTTTTTAATTACTTATTTTCTTTATTTACATTTCAAATGATATCTCCTTTCCCAGTTCCCTCACTGGAAAAAAAAAATAACTGTTCCCTCCCTCCTCTTCCTGCTTGCCAACCCACCCTCTCCTCCTTCCTGTCCCTACACTGGGGCATAGAGCCTTTACAGGATCAAGTGTCTCTCTTTCCATTGAGGACCGACTAGACCATCCTCTGCTATATAAGCACCTGGAGCCATGAGTCCCACCATGTTTACTCTTTGGTTGGTAGTTTAGTCCCTGGGAGCTCTGAGGGTACTGGTTAATTCATATTGTTGTTCATCCTAAGGGGCTGCAAACCCTTCAGCTCCTTAGGTCCGTTCTCTAGCTCCTTCATTGGGGACCCTGTGCTCAGTCCAATGGATGGCTGTGAGCCTCTACTTCTGTATTAGTCAGGCACTGGTAGAAACTCTCAGGAGACAGCTATATCAGGTGCCTATCAACCAGCACTTGCTGGCATCCGCAATAGTGTCTGGGTTTGAATATTGAATATGGGAAGGATTCCCAGGTGGAGCAGTCTCTGGATTGTCCTTCCTTCATTCTCTGCTCCATTGCTCCATAGTTTGTCTCTGCAACTCCTTCCATGGGTATTTTATTCCCCCTTCTAAGAAGAATTGAAGTATCCACACTTTGGTCTTCCTTTTTCTTGAGTTTCTTGTAGTATGTAGATTGTATTTTGGATATTCTGAGCTTCTGGACTAATATCTACTTATTAGTGAGTGCATACCTGGTGTGTTTTTTTTGTGACTGGGTTACCTCAGGATGATATTCTCCATCCATCCATTTCCCTAAGAATTTCATAAATTCATCATTTTTAATAGCTGAGTAGTGCTTCATTATACAAATGTACCACATTTTCTGTATCCATTCCTCTGTTGAGGGACAACTGGGTTGTTTCGAGTTTCTGGATATCATACATAAGGCTGCTAGTGGAGCATGTGTCCTTATTACATATTGGAGCATCTTCTTGGTATATGCCCAGGAGTGGTATAGCTCAGTCCTCAGGTAGTACTATATCCAATTTCCAGAGGAACTGCCTGTACTGGCTGGTTTTGTATGTCAACTTGACCCAGGGCTAGAGTTATCACATAGAAGGGAGCTTCAGTTGGGGAAGTGGCTTCATGAGATCCAGCTGTGGGAAATTTTCTCAATTAGTGATCAAGTGGGTAGGGCCCCTTGTGGATGGTGCCATCCCTGGGCTGGAAATCTTGAGTTCTATAAGAGAGCAGGCTGAGCAAGCCAGGGGAAGCAAGCCAGTAAAGAATATCTCTCCATGGCCTCTGTGTCAGCTCCTGCTTCCTGACCTGCTTGAGTTCCAGTCCTGGCTTCCTCTGGAGATCATCAGCAACGTGGAAGTAAGCTGAATAAACCCTTCCTCCCCACCTTACTTGTTGGTCACGATGTTTGTGCAGGAATAAACCCTGACTAAGACACCGCCAAACTGATTTCCAGAGTGGTTGTACCAGTTTGCAATCCCACCAGCAATGAAGGAGTGTTCCTCTTTCTCCACAACCTTGCCAGCATCTGCTGTCACCTGAGTTTTTGATCTTAGCCATTCTGTTGGTGTGAGGTGGAATCTCAGGGTTGTTTTGATTTGTATTTCCCTGATGACTACGGATATTGAACATTTCTTTAGGTGCTTCTCAGCCATTTGGTATTCGTCAGTTGAGAATTCTTTGTTTAGCTCTGTTCCTCATTTTTTAATAGGGTTAAGACTTGAGGATCTTCACAGGGATAAGTGCCAAATGGCCAATGAGCCAAAGGACTAATTTTTCTATCCCATCTTCTCCTATTGCACAGAAATTCTAGAGCATTTTAGGGCTTCAGTCTTGACATCTAATAAACTGTTTCCTGAAAATTATGGGCAGATTGAAGGAGAATGGGCCAGAAACCTTCTCTGGGATGAGTGAATTTCAGTCTCTTTGTCCTTTGTTTTTCTTTGTCTTTTCTTTCTCTCTCTCTCTCTCTCTCTCTCTCTCTCTCTCTCTCTCTCTCTCTCTCTCTCTCTTTCTCTCTTTCATTTTGAGGGTGTAAGAATTTTTTTAGTATATTGTTTGCATATTTACCAAAATTCTCTGACAAAATGTTACTTTTTATTTTCAAAATTATTCTTTTGAGTTCTAGATTTTTTCCATAGTCCTATAACATCAAAATAACATACAAATTTAAAACTATTTAAGAATATTCAGAGCAGATGTCTGGTCAAAGCTATGAATGCAAACATTCAAAGGAAGGTCAGAGTTATCATGTTCTTGTGAACAGTGGTCAGATGTTGGTGGTGTGTGAGGGGAGCTCAATTTGTTGCAGAAGGAGAGCCCTGTCATTCCCAACCACCACTGAGCTGCTCCCTGATCTTCTCCATTCAGTGTGATGATGATACAGTTTATCTAACATTGTCATCATTTAGCCACAAGCACACTGTAGCCTTCTCTATGGTAAAGAGTACTCTATACTATAGGTTTTACTTCATGGTGAGTAGCCTTGGTGAATGTAAGGACTTGTCTACTTCATCTATTCTATTTCCCTACCTACTATATTCTAAGTGTCTGACACACACCCAGCCTTTACACTGTTCTAGAAGGCAGCAGGACAAGCAAGACTTCAGGCTCACAGGAAGTCATTAAGTAAACGGTGCTCTTACTTAGAACAGGAAGCCCAACTTGTCATGAAAATAGATAACACAGGAGAGATGTAGTCTGGGAGGAGAGATCAGGTTTCTCATAACATGGGATCTGGTGGGCAAAGGGGCAGAATTGCCAGGAAAATGCTGGAGTGTGCTGTGTATGGATCTGCTTGTGTCCAGATGATACAGGGAAGAACATCCTGAAGAAAGTACTTGATATAATTCAAAAGGAGAGTTTGTGAAGGAAAAAAACTTCTCTGAAACACTGATTTTGCATTGTTTTATTGGTCATGTCTTTCTCAACAGGTATATATGTGTGCCAATGATTAATTTTGGATTGAATCACTATAATATTTACAAATTGGGTGTGATATGCATATATGCATATATGCATGACTACCTATAGTATATAGCATATATACATACACAACAAAAATGTATATACATATTTATATATACAGATACACATGCATGCATACATATACATTTGGACATCTTTTTTTACATCACTGCACAGTGCAAGATAAAAGTTCCTTTTCATTTCCCTCCTATCTATTCTATAAATTTGGCATGGCTCTGTAAATCTTAAGTTCATAGGAATTTACCTCACTTACAATATGATTGTCATGTTAAAAATGAAAAATATGGCATTTTACAAGTTCAATATGTGACTATATTATTCTATTTCATTCTGGTAAATCAGGTACATGAGCCCCCAGAACATAAATTATTTCCCATTGCGTACCCATGAGAATACAGCAGAAAACCACTATCATCCATAGGCTACTCTCCTCAAATCTATAAGCAGCTTCTTTGAACTAATAGTCCTATTAAACTATTTAGTCTCCATAGACAGAACAGATCATTTAAAGTATGTCCTAGTATCTCTAATAGGTTCTGGCTTCTTAATCATCATGAAAAGGTTTTAACTGCAGAGGGATTCCCCCACATAATCTCTATAATGATTTTCTAAAACTGCAAGAAATCTGCCTTCTAGTCAGAAGTGCACAAACAGAGCAAAACTGAAACCCATAAGGGTTTCCAAATGCATTTTAGGAAATGATATCAATATGTCGACTTTCAAGTTACATAAGCAAAACATGAGCCACCAAATCTAGGTCCATAGAACTCAGTTCAGCCCCTTCTATCATGCAAAAGAAAGGCCGAGCTAAGGGGTAGCTGAATGAAAAATAAGTAATATGTGCCTTATAAATAGAATACCAGAATTTATAGCAAAACTATTTGGAGAAAGTGGAACGAATTGGCTTACTCTATTTCAGCTCAAAGCAGGCCATCTTACATTGAGCAGTCCCACGAGTCCTATGTTTATTTTTACTTTTAAGAGAAGCAGAACGTTGTTGAGGACACTGGATGAACATGAATTTTTCCATTGCTTTAAGTGGCTTAATTTCACATTCTTGAATGAACCTAGAAGTGATTCTCTCGGTTACATCAAAGGGACACTTGACCTATCAGTCCCTTTTCTCAAGTGATATATGATCAAATACATGACAAGAATCAATTCTAGAGAAGAGGGAGTTTATTTAGGCTCACCATTTGAGAGGATGTTCCATTATGATGCAGGAAGAAGAAGTAGCTAATCACACTGCTCCTGAAATCAGGGAGCAGAGAGGGGTGGAGGCTGGTGTTCAGCCACTTTTCATTCAGTCTGGGACCCCAGCCCTCAAGATTGCCCTGCTCAAAGTTGGGATGGGTTTTCCTACCCTCTCTTCTGCTCTAGATTGTGGATGTGAGAAGATGAACTGCCTCAAGCCCCTTCCTTCATTTCCTTGTAGTAATGGAATGTAACATGGAATTGTGAAGAACAAAAAAACAAATAAGCAAACATACTTTTCCCCAAACTCTCTTTTGGTAAGTTACTTTATGACATCACCAGACATGAAACTGAGATGTAAGTCCTCTTTTGTTTTGTCACATGCTGAAGTACAGCTAACATTGAAAGCTTCATGGATGGATCTGGAGAATATCATCCTGAGTGAGGTAACCCAATCACAAAAGAACAAACACGGTATG
>NW_022196905.1:159785820-159802045 GCF_008632895.1 Mastomys coucha | reverse complement strand
TATGTCTCATTCCAAATTATGACAATTTTGTGATTTAAATATACTGTTAGTGTCAAGTATCATATGGTGTCATTAGTGTCACATTATTAGTGTCTAATAAGCATTACAAATAGTAGAGTCACATATTTTAAAATCTTTGAAAATTAAAGTTTGTGAATATTGTAAAAAAAAAAAAAGAAATCCATGACATGGCTGTCAGCCCACCATTAGGGAGACTGACGCAGGAGGATGACAAATTTCATTTCAGCCTGGTTTACATAATGAGACATACTCCTATGAAGAAAATATGTACATATTTAACATATAGAATTAGACACAGATCAGCAAGTGGTTCTCTTTCCAGTTAAACCAATAAATAAGCCTACATGGGGAACTGTATTCAGGTTCACCTGCACACACACCTAGACATAGGCACACACCCAGTTAAGAAATAAGCTTTTTAAAAATAGATTAATTTCTTCTTTCTGTTTAGAAATATTTAAGATGTTTTTATTTTTATTTTTTGTTTTTCATTTATATTTATGTGTGTGAGTCTTCATGACCTTATAGAAACTGTGCGAGTCCAGGAACTAGAAGAGGGTATTAGATCTCTTGGCACCCAAGCAACAGGTGGTTATGAGCTGTCAGGTAGGTAGGTTCTGAGAGCTGAACTTTAGTCCTTTGCAACAATGAGTAGCTTAATCCTCAAGCTATCTCTCCAGCCCTATCTCTGAATATGTTTCACAATATTAAAAAAGTTATGTACATATATGAAATGTATATGCTAGAATCCAGAGACACTCTACTCTGTTTTTGAATAAACATGAAACACCCTATGCCTGGTTTTCAATGATAACAAACTTACTAGTTGTAAGGATAATAAAGAATACCATATACCATGTCAGAAATGTTTGGTGATTGATACAAACCTGCCCATTCTTGTGGTTAGGCATTTGCAAATACAACACGGTCAAGAAGGTATTGGTTTAGGAGTGCTATAAATGTTGGCATGCAATGCAACACAATCCTACAAGTCTTTAAAATAACAGGCTTTAAAGCAGAGAGAAAGTCGACATCTATTTCCATTATATAAAGCTCAATGGGTAAATGAAGGTGGCTGAATTGGTTCTGACCTTTTAATCATCACTTGGCATTTTCTTTGGGTATCCTCAGTGTTACCTGGAGGTATGTGGTGTTACCTGGAAGTATGTGGTTGACAGAGCGAAGGAAGAGGACAGAAAGCCTGTTTGGGAATCAGTCCTGTTAAACTGTCTGGACTCTTCTTCAGGAATCCTCATAGTAGTAGAAGATTATTTAAATCAGTGACATAAACACTTATGATTGGGTGCATCACTGTGGAACTTTTAACTCTAAGTCTGTCCTGTGCATTTCTAAAGTTCACCATTGAAGCTGAGCACCTGGCATAGCAAGCTTGACCTCAGAAGTCCCCAACACTATTTTTTTCCCCATGTAGTAGATAAATGAGGAGACATTTCATATACACAAACTCTGTTTTCCTGTGCTTGGAGACAAAGTGCTCAGGTTGACCACAGAGGTAGAATACTACAGAAGACTCTTTGAGCAATGTAGCTGAACTGCACAGACAAATGTTCACCAATAAACATCATTTCAAATAAAGATTTGGCATCAAAAATGTAAAATAATTACACAGTATACAGCCACAGCTCATCCCAGCACCAGGAAAAACACACTAGATACTAGTCCACTTGCTTTCCATTTAGACTGACTCTGTATCTATAGAATCAGTCAACCACAGATCAGAAATACTTTTGTGTCTTCATTGAATATTTAAAAACATTTTCTTCATTATTATGCCCTAAACAATGCAGCAAGACACCTGTCACTTTATCTTTATGTTATGAGCCATCCTGAAACTCAGAGGTTATACACTAATATTATCCATATTAGGACCTTGAGCATGTGAATTCTAAGCCTTGTTGGATAGGTATCCATTGTGTCTAATGAGGAAACACTACTTTATAGACAGTAAAACGTGCTTATGAATCATGACCTAATTCTGGTACTTTCTAGGGATGTTCCAGCATATAGTGGTAGTTCTGAATGTTCAGCATAGTGGTAAGCCAAGGAGATCTTTTAAGGTGAGGTGTTTGAGAGCAGTGAAACAAACTAGTAGAAGTCAAATTACAGGTTATAAGCTGATGGCCAATGCTCTGCTTGAGACAGCTTTCCAGATTGTTCTGTGTGTTCTGCTTGAGACAGCTTTTTCTTGCTATTCTAAAAATTCTCTGGATAGCTCATTGCTTACATATCAAAAGCCCAATCTTTTATTTACATATCAATTCAGTCATTGCCTCAGGTTCCCTTTGATTATCAGATGCATCAGCATCACATAACCCCAGCCCCTTGATTCTTAGAAGGAGATAGTAAGCACGTTTTTTTAAAAAACATTATACAAGAATCCAGAGATCTGCCTGCTTTTGTTGAGCACAGACAATAACCTAGGTTTGTGGGACCCTGACACAAAATTACCATTCCTAAAATGCCTGAGCCTGGACCTAAATTTCCTCTGTCCCTGGGTGACCAGGAAGCTGCCTGCCTTTATAAGCACAAATAAAACCTTAGCTGGGTGAGATCTTGCCCTGTAATCACCACTCCCTAAATCTCTTAATCTCCTTCCTTAGTATCTTTCTGACAAGCTGGCTTTATAGTGCAGCTTCCTCTGTTCTCTTAGAACTGTGAACTTCCTTATACAGTTCATATTGTATCCTTACATTTTGCATAGTTGAGAAATTCTATATTTTTGATCTCATGTTTCTATAGTTCTTTCCCACAGCCTTAAGGACTGTCCTAAAGGTCTCAGCATTTACCATTTTGCTAAGAAGTTAGACCCTCCTTCACCTCCCAGACTTGTGCTCTCTGTGCTTATCATGGATTTATTAGCAGAGAGAACATTCCTTGAAGTAGAAACATGAAAATATGTACATTACTACACAAACAAGCCTTATGCCCACAGCAACCACCAACACTTGTGGAGGCCCACGTCCTGCTGACTCTGTTCCAGAGACAGGAACCATGTCATGCTATCTCTTGTATGGACAAGATAGACTTGGCAGAGTTAGAACTGAAGTTCTACGGTACAGTGGTGCTGTGTCCCAAGCCTTGCTGAGTGTATCTCCAGTCTTTCTGATTCTTAGGTTCTTTATGACATGAGCATTGCTCCCCCCTTACAATTAAAACCACATTACAACAGTAGCAATAGAAGATGCCACTACCCAGGTGGCTGAGCTGACAATTAGAGAGCAGAGAGGCATTTTAAACAGTTCTGAGAGACTGACCACATCTACTTTAAAAAAAAATGTTACTTTAGTAAACTCTCACTTTATTATATTATTCCAGTATCTTTGACACTCATCAATCTCATAGAAATCTTCCTTACTATGATGGGAAAGGGTTCCTAGGGTGACTCCTACAGGTAGACTGTGGGAAAGTAGTCTACTTTCAGACATGATAAGCAGCAAGTTACTTCAGCT
The DNA here is from genome assembly GCF_008632895.1 of Mastomys coucha. Taxonomy (NCBI): domain Eukaryota; kingdom Metazoa; phylum Chordata; class Mammalia; order Rodentia; family Muridae; genus Mastomys; species Mastomys coucha. Next base: position 159,798,554 of record NW_022196905.1, on the reverse strand, counting down.
ATTATACTTCTACCCCCCCTTTTCTATTTATGATTCATAATGATCAAGGTCCTGAGAAAATGAATTGAGAGGTCAGATCACATATTCTGCATCCATCATTAATGAAGACAAGAAATGTCAAATCCTTTCAAATACTTTCATTCTTTCTTTTCAAAATAGAGTGGTCCTGTTTTGCCCAAATAATTTTAAGATGTGAAGGAAAGTAACAACCAACCTCTACTTGAAGCATCTCAGGAGACTGTCAGTGATCTGATTTAAAAACTAGTGTGATAGTGCCATGGGACATTTGATCCCTTGGTTTCAAAGGATATTTCTCTCTTCTTTCTCTTCTCTAGGCTAACAGGCATGAACCTCCCATCCCCTGTGATCAGCAGCAAGAACTGGCTCCGTCTACACTTTACATCTGACAGCAATCACCGGCGTAAAGGATTCAATGCTCAGTTCCAAGGTAAGAAAGCATTAACTGAATACATGAAAAATAAATAAGTGACATGTAACATCTTGGTCCTTCTTCACCCTGAGATTTTGTAATATTACCAAAGAGAGAAAAAGAAACTTATTTTTAAAAATGCTCCCATTTATGTAGAAGCAATCAACTTTGGAAGGTGTGTAGGAATGATGGGCCAACACTAGTTAATAATCCTTAGACTTCTGACAGTCACAGTAACTGACTTTACTGAGGCACAATCAAGCATTAGTTAATAAATTAAATTACCATTCACTGTACTCACCTTCACCATAACAAATAAACATTCACTGCAGTTTATGTTATTACAGGCTTAGAGTAGGTGAGTACACGGTTTATACTTAAAAACTCAAATGGAACTTGACACAATATTTAGTCCTAAAACATCCTTATACTTGAAAAACCAAGCTATCTGATTTAGTAATTTACATGTCATGAGCTTCAGAATAAAGATAATATTATTTAGCCAAACATAGCTGTCTATAGCAGTGTAATTCTGAAATATTCTGTTTGCATCTGGTTTCTCCTATCCTTAATGCCTGATCCTGCACATTTCTAATTATCACTAATGTTTATTAATACTGCAGAAAGGGATTCCATTGATACGTGGCCAACAGAAAACCAGTCTACTTACAAAAATTTAACATATTCTAAATTCTGGATGGAGAGGAAGCTCACAAGGCCCCAACCCTTCCCTGCTGAGAAGGGTCCTGGGTCCTGATAGACTCAGGGAGAGGTAAAGTCACTATATCTGTGTCTGTGTGCCCACTGGTGAGTGCCAGTAGATAATTTCTATCCCACAATATCACACAGCCTTGTTTCAACTCTAAGTTACAAACAAAAATAAAAGCTAGGCAGGATGAGAGGAATTGAAAAGGAACTTGATTGAAAATGAATTTTATGAGTGTATGGATATGTCAAATAGTAAATTCAATAATTAAAAATAAAACACTACAAATGGAATCCCTACACTCTCCCCATACCTGAGCTTCAGAATGTGGCTCCAAACAAGGCTACGTTCACTCAGTTTGCAAAGCACAGTGTGGTGGTTTAGTATGCTTGGCCCAACAGTGGCACTGTTGGGAGGTGTGTCCTTGTTGGAGGAAGTATATGAATCACTGTAGGAGTAGGCTTTGAGACCTTTCTCCTAGCTGCTTCCCAGACAGTCTTTTCCGGTTTGTCTTCAGAACAAGATATAGAGCTTCTAGCTCCTCTAGTGCCATGTCTGGCTGAACACTGTGATGATGATAATGGACTGAACCTCTAAACCTGTGAGCCAGTCCCAGTTAAATGTTGTCCTTTATAAGAGTTACCTTGGTCATGGTATCTCTTCAGCAATGGAAACTGTAACTCAGACACACAGGAAGTTAAATGTGTAGTACTGTGTTTCTGTTCCTTAGTCACATAGAATAAGGATATTTGTAGGGTATGAAATCTGGATGGTGTAGAGTTAAGCACAGGGCTAGGGCTTATCACTGACTGACCAGGACTTAGGCAGTGTGGAGACACAGAAATTACCTGACTTTTAATCTAGGGGTATCTTCCTTCACCGTTATAAATTTTGGTCCTCACTTGGATCATGTATCATCGGCCTACTTTCCCATATAGTGTTATAGGTCCTTGTCTTTACTCTCAGGTTGCAGTCTTCTATCCTAGACTTCTACAGTACGAGTATCCTATGGTTCCACATATTCTGGGTCACAGGCAAAACCAAATACTTTATTGTAGACAGAAATACTTCTGATGGACTGTCTTTAAGATAACTTATCTTTTACCAGTTGCTGTGATGCAGTACATGGGAAGGACCTGGTAGCAGGAGGAGACTGTGTCCAATGGACACAGAGTTGATAGACTGAAGAAGAGGATACTAGGTCTGGTGGGGAATATCTCTGAAGCTTCTATGTGTTCATCCATATCAATGGAGGGACCTGACTCTGAGATAAAGCAGCCACATTTGGTCCTTAAAACTCTTCTAGGCTGTTCATATAGGGTGGTGGTTTGTAGCCTGTGGAGTGCTGAACAAAGAACCTTTTCTTAAAGCTTTTGTTATATTCTCAGCAGAGGAAATGTTTGCAGTATCATCCCTCAAATCTCATTATTTGTGTGATAGGAATAAATGTAGCAAGTATAATATGTGGCTTGAAACAGACTAGGGGAAAATCAAATATATACAATTTTAAAATTATAAAATTGTAAGCTACATTTCTGAAATTTGCAAATATATAAATTATAAAGTAATCCCAATATGTATTGCATGTAATTCAAGCTGATTAAATATAATTTGTACCAAAGTCTAAAAGAGTCTCCAAATAATACCAGTGTATCAGACCACATAGCCCTGGCTGAATAGCAGTATATAGAAACCTTGTCCATAAATTCAGATCCAATGCATTGTGGATAGATGAAGCTACCTCCTTGTTTATGAGCTCACAGGCTTCTTTGACTAGGGCATTATTCTCAGACCACTCTTATAGCAGGTCTCCCACAAAGGTTGGGCCCAGACTCTATGTCTCCTATCTAAAAAGGACATTGACCTAACAGAGCCATCACCAATGACATCAGAAAATTCTGAACTGGGCCACAACTAATGTAGGATATTTTCTCCAGAGGGCAGAACCATCATCAGTGTAAGGAAACTTCAGGGAGAGGTAGATTGGTGGTTGTAGAATAAACCCATAAATGCCAGAGATCAGGACATATGACATTAGCTTAGGATACCATCTTCTCTGAGTCCTCACCAGCCACCCAATACCATGTTCTGGCTGAAGTTAGTCTCAGATCACTAGTGAGAAGCCCATATTAATTAAATAGTTACTTAGGGAAAGATGTTCTACATTAGTCCTTTTCCCTCTGCTTCGTTTGAATACCAAAGAACTCCCATTTCTATTTTCTTTTTAAAATGTAACACAATAAGGGGGATTATCCACACAGTTGGTCAATAATCATAGCTCTCAAAATGCATGGAAATTCTTATACCCTACTTTATAAATACTCCTTTGTCACGGGTTTAGGGTTGTGGATGTTTTCTCTACTTTTTTGATGGAGAAAGAGAACAACAACAAAAAAAATACCTTTAGCAGTTAAAGAAATATTCATACCTGAGCATGATGGAACATTCTTAAAGGCCAGGAAACTAGAATGGAATCCATGGGGTTGGAAAAAAAGCAGACTTTACGGGAGAGTTGTGTGAAAGACACTAGAGCAAAGTAACTAGGGAGGAAAGGCAGATGTGAGGGATGAGGCTAGGGAGGGATTGACAAAAATTAAACATGTTTGGAAATTCACGTGGAGACCTATGACCTCCTAAGCCCATTTAAAACATAAAATAACCTTAAAAGCTACATTTATAGGTTTACCACATTGCTGAGCTTTGTGGTAGTTACACTTGTCACTTGCATGTCACACCTACATGGAGATCCTTGAGAATTAAGAGACACAGGATCTTCTGGAAGCCCTCTGTGGCTTCCCCCTGCCATTCACATTCCAGTGATCTTCTTCAGTGGATGATTGCTGTGTTTTCCCAAAGGAGATAGTTTCACAGATACAAAATCAAGGAAAATATTCTTCTAATTTTGCAACTTGTCTTAGCTAAGTAAGCAGCAGTTGGCTAAGTAACCTTGAGATATTCCTTCTCATCTTCTCTTGTGGGTTTTAACCATCATTTCCCAGTTCCTCCTTTGTGATGTCATCTGGCTTTTCCTTTGCCCTTCCCTCCTCACCCCACCATCCTGTCATGCCAAAAGCAGAGATAAGGATGATTGGCAAAGCAGGTAGCCCCCAAGGCTGCTCTTTTGAATGTACACTCACTTTTAAGATAGTACTATGAAAAGAAGCACTGTAGAGTCAGCAGGACCCCTCTGATAGATCTGCAGTATCTGTGCATGTATTGGCCTCATAGTATATGACAGATTTATGTAGGATATATTATTTCTCTCAAGCAGCTGAAAATGAAGCCCATTCTTTATATGTTGCCTTCACCATTAATTATAATTAAACAGGGACCTTGTTAGCCCCATCCATCATCTGGGCGTTTTTGATGTCTACAAGATGAATTTTTAAAAAACATATTAATCTTGAACCTTGAAAGCCTGTGTCCTGAGTAAGCTTCTCTGAGTTGGGCTCCAGTTCTCAATATATTCACCTGGCTATCAATAAAATCTTGGTTTTCACAAGATGCAACCCCCATTGATTTCTGTAATGAATAAATCATTGTGAAAGAAAGTGTTTGTAATAAAGTTCCTATTTAAGTAAGGAACACCCTGTCTCATAAATCAAGAGAAAATCGGATGGCAGCTTTAAAGCTTGTGTTGACACAAATAATTAGCTTGCTTTTTAGGTTATGGCTCTATATAAGCATTGATTTTCCTTTTATTTAAAACACAGACCTTTATATAAAATGGGGACTCCCATGTTATTAAAAATGCATTTGGGAAATTGAAAATTCATGTGCCCAGATTTATAAATCCTATGTGTTGCCCATTCCTCCACAGGCACAGGCCTAGTGTCAACACATGTATGCCCCTCTCTCCAGAGAACACTCAGTCTGCAGAAATGTAAGGAGCATTAGGCAGGACCTAGAGGTGCTTGCCTGACATTCTCTAAAGTTATGAAGGCAATCAAAGGCTCAGATCCATCAAGTGACCTTGGGCCACTGACCTGCAGAAGGAAGCAGGCTGCTGGGGTGGTCTAGAGCTAAACACACAGGTGGGAATTTCCTATTTACTACCTAGGTGTTTCTACATAAATGGGATGCCAGGGAAAGTATTTTCCAATACAAATAACCTAGCTAAAGGTAATCCCATTCCGTTAATTTACCCTGAAAAACCTACCTTTTATAAAAGAAATATATTGATAAACAAAAATTCACTAAAATTAGACACACTTAACTACCCCCCTGTCCCCCAGAATATACGTCTTCGAGCAGAAGACTTAGACAACTGACAACTCCACCAACATCTCCAAATCTTGACTGTTTTTGTGACATACATATTATTAGCCAATGTCCCTCTTACCAGTGTGTCTTGTTCATTATGTCAGCTGGCTTTGGCCAGTTGCACAGCAGACAGCACCCTCTATCCTTTTAATTCTCTGGGTCAGGTCAGGGTCCTGTAGCACTGGTCCATATATTCAAGAAACACTTACTTCAAGGCAGGGCTACCTGGCTTTGCTGGAGTGATAGGTCACTGTGAGAGGAGTAACCAGTGCCATGAAGTCAGAATGAAATTCACTGTCTCACATAGACATGAGCCAGGAGTCCAGAGGGTAATACGACATAGAATGCATGGCACAACCAAACATTCAATAAGGATGTAAGTAAGTGAATTTGTTTACACAGGCAGCCTGGTTCCATTGCAACAATCAGTGTTATTCAAACTTTCATTTTGCCTATCATTAAGAAGTCCTTAACCACAGATTTTTCCAGAAAGTGCCCCCTGCCAGGTCCCCCATTCTGCAAGTCTTGATGCTTCCACCCATTTAAGCAGCTGTCTCCCTGTGTTTATTCTTGACCATTAGGTGACATCACAAGTCATTTGCGAACCCAAGAAGTTAAGCCCAGCAAATTGAGAAGTGCAGATGCCTGTCTGCTGAGCCCAGCTTCAGTGCCCAGAACCCTGTATTATAGCTCAGCTTGTGTGTAGAGGTTGTCAAAGATCTAGCATACATGGTAATAATACCCATTGGCAAACACCTCAAGTGCCTCACCTCAGAGGCTCTGGGGTTTCCAACAGAAAGTCTCTGACATATCTACATTGAACTCCTTATAGTGCAAATCCTAGACGAGCAGCTAGTTTTGGACCTGGACAGCAATCATGTAGCATGCAAACATAACACTGTCTCTGGATACTTGTGTCATCCCTGTTTGGGCATCAAACTCCATATTTTAGCTCCATGAAATATTCAAATATTCTTTGAGGTTTTCTTTTTCTTCCTAAGTGTTAAAAAAAAACATTTCCTATTTAGATATTCTCATATATAAGGTTCTCTCTCTCTCTCTCTCTCTCTCTCTCTCTCTCTCTCTCTCTCTCTCTCTCTCTGTGTGTGTGTGTGTGTGTGTGTGTGTGTGTGTGTGTTTGTGTCCGTCTGTCTGTTCCTGTCTCTCTTTCTCTTTCTCATATATATCCCCTAGGGACAAGGACCAAATTAGACCAGGCCAGGCAGGTTTCAATGGAGAAATCATGAGTGGGAGGCTAGGAGGATGGTATTGCAGAACAGGCTTGGGTTTGTGGCCAGAGTTCTCAACCTAGAGCCTCAAGTTCATGGTTTCACCCTGAGCACCTTGTAAAAGAGGGGCAAAGAGAAAGCAGGTTGACCCTGTATTTCAGTCAACAAAACCTGTTTCCCATTCTGTTAGATTCATAGTTCTCAACACAGGCCTACAACCCTGCTCAACACCAATGTCTCTCCCCAGTGTGGGAGTCACTGGTGTATATCACTACACTGTTCTCTAAGATGTGGATTTCCTGTCCATCTTCCTCATGATGTGGTTCTAGAGTCAATTCCTCCTTACCTGCTGCCAGGAGGGAACACCTTCATGTGCTCCCTGTTTTATTATTGTTTTAGTGTCCACTGCATCCACTTAGTGCTCAATCTGCCAGTATGACCACAGGCATGGAGCCATCTACTAGAACATAGGTGGCCTCTCATGGGCCACATTCCTAGAGTAAACAGACCATCCCTCTCCCAGAAGCCATTGGCTGCTAGAGGTGGGCATGCATGACTCTGTCCCTCGTCCACACTGGGATTCTGAGTGACTTTATCTTGTGCAAGTCTGTGCATGCAGTCCCAACCTCTATCAGTTCCTGTGTGTAGGGGTACTGTCATATCCTGCAAATTCTCTTTTGCTACAGACATCTGCTTCTTCTTTTTTTTTTTTTTAATTTTCAAAAAAAGTCCAGACATAGGAAGTGAAGTAAAAACTATACTGGGAAAAAATATTTTTAAAAGGCAGGTGCTGTTGAGAACTAAATCAATGTAACACTTAAATATTTAAATTCAATGGAAGGAATTCCTGATTGGCACTTCTCACTCCTCGAAAGGGAGCAGTGGCTAAGAGATGGTACAATAGTTTTGTCATGATAACCTTTATTTGGATCACCAGAACACACATAAGGCCAGATCTTAATGCTACATGGTGAGATGGGAGACTGAGATACAATCTCATGGCCTTGCTGGGTATATGTAGTGGCAAACAATACAAGACATCATTTTTAACATGGTGGAAAGTGAGGCCTGAGGCTTAAGATTGTCTTGGGACAATCTCATGTACACCAACACTCACACAGAGATACATCCACTGTGAAGCATGATGCAAATGGTTGTATTTGTCACATACTCCTTTGCATTCCAGGGCTTTGTATCTGACACCCAAGAGAACCAGAGTGACTTTTAATTACAGGCATCTTAACATAGAACAGAAGTCTGGCATCTGTTTGTCTGTAACTTTTAGACACAATGAAACAGTTCATAAAGATGAATGTAACCATTATCCATCTACCTTGGAGATACTCAGCTTCCTCACTGAAGGTCTCTTATGGGAAACAGACTGAGGAAGTGCCTCAGTGGCTAAATCCCTCAATGCTGCAAGCCTGTAGACCAGAATTCAGATCACAGGGCAGGCATAAGAGCCAGGCCAGTGCAGCATCCTCCTGTGGTTCTAGCACTTGGGAAGCAGAGACATCAGGAGATCTATTCGGCTGGGTGGCTGTCCAGACTAGCTCAGTTAGCAAGCTCAGGTTAAGCAAGACACCCTGCCTCAGTAAATACAAGTAGAAAGCCATCCAAGAAAATACCCACTGTCATGCTGGGGCCTCCACACATGAAAGCACAGGTACATATGCACTCATGTACGCACATGTGCAACCCCCATAACACACAAAAGCACCCAAAAATGTCTATACTAGTTGTTAATAAGAAACTTAATTTTTAAGTTATTTTTTATTAACTTCCAAGATTACTGGTCTCATTATGACATTTTGCACATGTGTAATGTTTTTTTCTCTACAAATAATCCTTACCTGTTCTCTCTGTCTCTGTCTCTGTCTCTGTCTCTCTCTCTCTCTCTCTCACACACACACACACACACACACACACACACACACACACACACACAATCATGTTTTCTCTCTTTCCCCCATCAGCCTCTTCCAATTCTTCCTCCTTCCAACCTATTCCTCTCCTCATTTCTCCTACGCAGGCCCATTGTTGGTCCCACCTAAGAACAACCATGTGGTACTTGTCTGTATCTTGCTTATTTCATTTAATGTGATTACCTCTGAGCCCACCCATTCTCTAGTAAATGGCAGTTTGATGGTTCTCTGTGGTAAATGAACTCCACTATTTCTGTATATAGCATATTATATGTCGATGCACTAGTTGATAGGGTTTCAGGCAGTTTCCATACTCTGAATACTAGAAATAGTGGGGCAATAAACATGGCAGTCACATGTCTCCAGTGCACATCCACTTAGAGTCCTTGGAGTATCCACCCAGGAGTGTTATAATTGGGCCTATCCATAGATCTCAGCTGGATGTTCAAGGCAGAAAGCCTATAGTTTCATATGTTTGTACAGTTTTCTTCTCAGTATTAAAGGCTATTAACTAGCTATTGGGTAGTTAGAGCTTAGATAGCAGGTGTTGAAATTTACAGAAAAGGGAGGGGTCTTCCTGGATGCTCAGCTCTTCCTCTGCTCCTAGGAAGAATGACTACTGCAGGCTTTGTTCTTCTGAACCTGAGTCAGGTTCTGCAGATGGTGAACACGAACTTTATTCATATCAAATTTAAAGTCATGTTCAAAAAATCTTAGCTTAAAAAAAACACCTCTGGGAAGCACATGTAATAAATCCTATCTGTAACAAGAACATTTCTACACAACCGCACAGCCTGTTAAGCTTGCTCTAATGGCTGAACCCTAACACTTTATTATGATGAATCAAAGATGTTAATGCTTCTTTGAATTTTGATATCTCTGAAAGGAGAAGATTTACTTAGCAGAGTCTCCTTTGGCCTCGTGATACATAAAATAACTCACATCTTACAGTCAGGAGTGCTAGGGTGATTGGAGACAATTTTCTTCCTCCCCCAAAAAAGTCTTTTGTTTGTTTTTTTGCCAGTTCTTCAGCCACCATCCCAGCAATGCCATAGGGCACTGACAGTACATAAATGTTAGCAAAGGCATTTATGGAAAAGTAGAATAAAGCAAGAAGAAAATGTCAGGATTTGCTAGAGAGATGGCTAGTTGTTTAAGAGCACATGTTGCTCTTCTACAGGATCTATTCCCAGGGCCCACATGCTGGCTCACGATGGTGTGTATATTTAGTCCCAGGGGATCTGAAGCCATCTTCTGGACTCTGAGGATGCTTTATGAATCAGTTCATATATATATGTATATATATACATATATATGCAAAACACTCACATACATAAAATAAAAATAAGCTTTTAAGGAGGAAAGAAAATATAGTTGGGTGTGGTGGTGCACTTCTTTAATCTAAGCACTCAGGAGGCAGAGGCTGACAGATCTCTGTGAATTTGAGGCCAGCCTGGTCTACAGAGTGAGTTCCAAAACAGCTAAGACTACATAAAAAGACCTTGTCAAAAATAAAGGAAGGAAGAAAGAAAGAAAGGAAAGAAGGAAGGAAGGAAAGAAGGAAGGAAATAATTTAAAGATATTTGTGGTATGTGGTTTTACACAATCCCAGGAATTGAGAGAATGGGGCAGGAGGATAATCAGGAGTTCAAGACTAACTCAAGTATATGGTGAGTTTGAGACCAACCTCAGTTATAGAATAAAACAAAGTATCAGAAAAGGGTTGCACTAAACATTTAAACATATATAAATATGAGCCTAGAGATAGGACTCAAGGGGTTAGAGCACATACTGCTATTGCAAAGGACCAGAGATGTTCCCAGTGCCCTGGCTGATGGTTTAAAATCACCTGGAACTTCAGGTCCAGGACCATTTGACACGTTTGGCCTCCTCAGATGTCTTCCTTCATGCCTATATACCTTCTCTCAGACACACACACACACACACACACACACACACACACACACACACACACACACCACACATAATGCTAAACTATGCTACACTATGTTTGACATGAGTTAAAGTTAATATTAAAGTTAATACTATGTATTATGATGATAAAAGAAAATAAAACTTTAATAGCTATAAGACTTGGCTATTGCCTCTAAATACTAGCAAATCGATCATTCTGAAGAATGTTGACAATCTATTTGGCGGAAACCTGAGCCCTCACATGCAGAGTCACAAAGTCACCACCTCTAAGAATGCACAGCATCTCAAGACAGGCAGAGATGCCAAGACTGAGAGCAGTATCTTCCTGAGAAAGCTGTGCCATGGCACACTAGGGTGTAAGCAAACTATAGGCCAATATGGAACCATACTTAGCATATATCTATACCAGGCACAGACACACTGCATGCATGCATACCTTCATAAATACACATTCCAAGTAGGGATGAGGAATATACTCACACATCACACATATCCCAAGGTACACAAACACACTGACCACAACCACAGGCACATGTACCAACATCCTAGGCATATTCAAAGTCAAAGCTGGCAACTTACATAGATATATCAGCAATCTGCTTTAAGTAAACCTTTCTGTGTTTTCCCCCATTTTTCTAATCTTATTTTTTACATTTCACCTCAATACACTTTGCTATGAAGCTAATTGTAAGCTTAAAAATCTACATTTGTATTGGTGTCCCACTGGACCTGCCACTCTGCCATACCATAGCGAAGGTTAGCCAAAGGCTGACCACATTAGGGAGATTCACTTCCGGAAGTTTTCAGTACCACTGCCTTGCTTTATTTTCCTCCCAATGCTAGATGATGGGCAAATATGGTGTCACCAGTGAGCATTTGCAGAGAGTATCAGCAACTTCATGTCACTCCCCAAATTTGGAAGTTGGAATCTGAAAAGAGAGGGTTGTGATCCACTTTCCTGGGCTGTATGAAGAGATGGCCCAGTACCTTACAGTTTGGGGCAACACTGCAGTAGAGGCTTCAGGTAGCAGCACTTTGATCTGACATGGAACTGGCTCCATCTACCACTCTGTGAATAGAGGACCAAAGAAAAGCCAATAATTTTGCAGGGGATGGAAGACCTCACAGAAGGAGTGGAGTCTCACAGCCAACAAAACTGTCATTTAAATGTAATTTTGTAAAACTTTACTATTGAAATAATTTTAGTGTTTCCATTATTCTTCTAAGGTTCTGACATATGGCATTTTTTCCATAATGACAAATGAGACCCACAAAGAAAAAAATTACATTAGGAAATTAGGTCTGTGGGCAGCTATCTTGGCCACTTGAAAGAAGACTCCCCATTCTACATTAGCAAGAGCAACTTAGAGGCATTACACTAATCGGCTTATCTCTAAAAAGCCAGAAATCAATGCTTATTTCTTCAGATAGTTGTTGAATGTGATAAGGATACAATATGCAATTTTCGTTAGTGCAAGAACCCCATCCCTATATGGTTTCATGTAGAAATATAATATGTGGGTCCTATAGTTCTATCATTATTTTGTATAAATTAGCACCAACTCTCCAATCTGCTTATAGTAATTTATACTCTCTTTGAATCATTTAACTCTAAGTGCTGAGTGCCCTCCGTGGCAGATCCTGGGCAAAAATATCTGACAGAATTCTTCATGTATCACTTCACATGGACCAATGATCTACTACTGTCAGAGCACTTTCTATGCACCAAGCGGCTAGCACAGTTTCCACCCATCTCCTTCTATAGACACTCCACCCACCTCCTCCTATAGACCCTTGCCACTTTCCGGAGGACTCATGAGCTGTGACTACCTTTGCAAATGAGGGACTCAGGCAAGATCACACAGCTCTAGGAAATGAGGATGAGTATGAATCCCAGAAGCTACAGTATCGCCTCCTAGTGGCCTATGCAATCACTACTACATGATAAGATGAATGTGAATGCAGGGTACTAGAGCAGGCTGTTCTTCCATACACCACATCGCTCGGCACAGCTGTCCCTTGATCTGAGAGAGTAATTTCATGGAGGAAGAACTAGAGAGACTGAAGTTATCATTATTCAATAATACAAAAAGAATGTCCAAAATAGTAACAGCACCCAGAAATTAGAGGTAGTGTTATGAACACTGCTCATTCTTAAAGTTGGAGCACTACCACGGCCTGGGTTTTCTCGCGGGGTCCCTGTTCCGCGGGACACGGGATTCTGGCCAGGTGGGCACGGGATTCGG
>NW_022196905.1:159747258-159784796 GCF_008632895.1 Mastomys coucha | reverse complement strand
GCAGGAGGCTGACTTTCCTTGAAGTTTTCGCCTCAAATACCGCCATCACGCAAGTGTGCGTGGCAGAGCACAAGTATATCTTCACCAGTAGAAGAACAAAGGAGGCATCCCCCACTCACTGCTCAGGTCTCCCAGCATCTGTAACCGAGCAGGACAGGGCTTCTCTGGGTAAAGCCCTGGCTGCCTGGAACTCATTTTGCAGACAAGGCTGGCCTTAAACTCACATAGATCCACCTGTCTCTGCTTCCAGAGTGCTGGGATTAAAGGTGTGTAATACCACTCCCAGCTGAACTTGGTATTTTAATTGCAACATGTAGGCAGGTGGTCTCTCATTTTTCATTCTTGGAGCTTAAGTCAGTCTGAGTCTGCTTTGTGACTTTTTATCTTTTTTTATTATTTATATAATTTGAAATATACTTGGAATTGAACTTTGATCAGATGAACAACAACAAAAAAGATATTCATCATGAAGCTTATTGAAAAAGTTATCACAACGGAGATTTGGATGTGAGGCTGGCACCCCTGGCAGGATTCTCTAAGCCATGGACAGTTTTTCTAGAGATATTTTCTTTTTTTTTTTCTTTTTTTCTTTTTCCTTTTTCTTTTCTTTTTTTTAAATTTTATTTATTTATTTATTTATTTATTTATTTATTTATTTATTTTGAGACAGGGTTTCTCTGTGTAGCCCTGGCTGTCCTGGGACGCACTCTGTAGACCAGGCTGGCCTCAAACTCAGAAATCCGCCTGCCTCTGCCTCCCAAGTGCTGGGATTAAAGGCATGTACCACCACTGACCAGTCTTAGAGATATTTTCTTTGTCCTTCTTGGGTTTGAGGTTTCCTATGCTTGGATTAGCAATCCCCTAGAGCTGAGACACACTGTTTGTGAATGGCTTCCTCAATACTAACTTTATTGAGAGGACCAGCTGGGAAACATCTTTGAAAAGGAAGCCTGGTTGGTTTATTGTAACACTGGACTACCGGGAGCAGAAGTGGCTTGCTCAATGTTACTTCTACCAGAGAGATTTTGAACTTTCCTAAAGAGCATAGCTTTCTGTCAAGTACCTGCCCTGTGAGGTGGCCCCAGGTAAAACTGCTAAATTGATAGAGTTAGGCTCCTGGAGGAGCACCTGTGTTCCCAAGGCAACCGCCTCATCTGACCTGCCTAGGGCTCAGCTCCCAGATTTGACATGGACCTCTTTGCTTTCTACCAAGACTTCTTCTTCCCTCCTGGTCATCTATAATGTGCTACGTTCTTATAGTCACAGGGATTAAAAACTCATTCAAAAATTTTAAGAAAAGAGGATTCATAAAAGCAGCATGTTTTCAGAGTGTATGCTCTAGTGTTCTTCTGCTGAGCTCTTGAGAAGTCCAGGGTCTGAGGCCAAATGTCTGCTTTCAAAACTCAGCTTGGCCTGTTAGAGAAAAGTGCTTAACAACCCAAAAAGTGCTAGAGCTCGTCTTCATTTATGAAATATGAACTTAAGAAACAAGGAACTTACTCCCATGTATTGAAAGGTTAATCTAACACTTTTTTAAGTTCTTCTGAGCATTCAGAGCCTACTACTCCCTTGCTCTCCATTGTCAGCAGGGACATTTCTGGGCTTCATCCTCTCTATTTATTCACAACACACAGCGCCTCTCTCTGCTTGTCTCATGGTTCAGAGTCTAATTTCTGACTTCCTTCAGTAAATCTTTTCCATTTCAGCCACTGTTCCTACAGTTCCTGTCCTGTTACTAATCTTTTATAAATTTCCAATAGCTGAAATTCAATCAGCCCTGCCCATCAGCCAGACTTCTGCCTTGTCTCCTGGGCCTGAGAGAGGGTCGTGATGTTCTGAAGAGGTCATGATCAATGTTATCGTTATTAATCTGACTTGCCAGATACCAGCCTGTCACCAAGTCACCAGTGTTCCTCCTTCAGAAAATGCCTCTGCCCAAATTTACTAAGTGGTAGGAGTGTTAAGAAATATTGTCTATATTGACAGCTCTCTAAGAACAGATCTGTTAAATACACAGCTGCCAGATGCAGTGGAAAGTAGAGACCTGAAGCAATTGTTCAATGTGGTTTTCTTCTGTACTTAGGCAAACATTTCTGAAACATAAAATTGTAGGGGTTGCACATTAGAGCCTTTGCTTGGGAGATGCTGAAGGTGCTCCTCTGTAGGTAAGAGCTCTTTCTCTATAAGCCTGAGGACCTGGATATGGTCTATGTGGGAAGGAGATGCTTGTCTTCTCCTGAGTTCTGTTGGAGATCTTATCTCAGGGCAATGAGGTTGAGTTGAGGGTATCAGTGCAAGGCCCTGGACATCATTCTATAGTCTCTGCACAAACATAGTCCAGCTCAGATTCATCAAGAGGGCAACACAGTATTTTTGAATCCCTTCTAATACAAACCTTCACTATGGCCATCATGTTGATTTAGCTTAGTGTTTCCAACATTCCACATATCATGCACTGAATTCTTCATGCACACAGAGGCCACTCAGTACAAATAGGCTACTTCCTCAGAATACAACCCAATTTTTTTTTTTTTTTTGCCTCTGTGGTAAGAACTGCTTATGAATTCTAACAGGTTGGCATGAAGCCTTACTGTCCTGACTGGTCATGATCACTGTCTGGGCTGCCTTTGACTCCTTACTATATATTGTATTCTATGGCTACCCTACTGTCTACAGCTCCAAGAGCTTGAAGTGCATTGACTTTAGTGACAGATACTGTGACTTTACCTGTAAGAAGCCATACCGGAACTCAGTCCACAGCCTTCACTTCATGAGGGATAATTAAGCCAAAGGCCACTGCACTGTAACAAGAAGCAAATTTGAGGGATATCACTTCAAATTGCCACCAGAAGCAGCACCTGACCCTGCACAGCCCAGACACCTGTGGGTGAGAATTCTTCTTCAGCATTTCATGTCTGCGAGTAGCCTTCTGCCATTGGCCTTCCTATCCAAGGCATCTGTGACTTAAGAACTCCCAATTCTTATTCTTGAACTGACCCACAGTTCAGAATCACATAGCAGGATGTTTAGATCTATGTCCAGTAGACAGAGAAAATGTATCAACTTCCACTTGACTTGTCAGACTCCCACAGACCTGTATTATCGTGACGGTCTCATCGTTAAATACTGTAGTTTTCCTTTCAGTAGTTAGAACTTTCAGAAATAGAAAGACTTTTATATCTTGAATGGTAGTATAATCAATAGCGGGTGACACAAGGGAACATTAACATACCACGGAGCAACGCAGCAGTGAGTGTTCAGAGCTCCGGACTGCACAGACTTTGGACCCAAGTAGTGTCACGAATAGAGAGTCTCCCAATCATAGTACTTTTAAAGGTGATTTATTGAAGGCAGGATTCCACACATTTTGCAAGATATAAGATGGGTTATAAACCAGAGAGCAGCTCACAGATCTGAGAGTTTCTCTCTTCATAACACAGTGACTTCAGCTCTGCCATGTTGGGGCAGATATGTTAGAGTGCTAAAACAAATCCAGTAGTTTAATAAATACAGTGTTATCTGTGCTTTTGTAGATTCATTCTAAAAAAGTCATTTTTCATCTTAGTGTTTATGGAAGCTCAGTATAGAAAATGCATGCATATGTTTATGCATGTGTGTATAAGTGTGTATATATGAGCATTTGTGCATATATGTTTGTATATGTATAGATATGTGTATACTGTATGTATGTATTTGTATATATGTGTGCATATTTGTATACATATAGAAATGTATTTGTGTGTGAATGTGCATTATGCACCTGTATATACATATGAGTGCATATGCATTTGCATATATGTTTATCAGTGTGCATCTGTGTATGCCGTCTATCTCTGTGTATATACATGCATGCTTTCATACATATGTATTTGCATACATGTATGTATGCCTTTTGTGCTTATGGATATCTTACCTTTACATTCTTATTTGCTCAAGTTGAAGACATCGTTTTAGGGTTTCTGTTCCTCGTTGATGGTGGAAGCATGCAGAGAGGAAATGTGTGATGGTGACACGTCTCCTCAGTAGTTTGCATCGGAGACTGCCACCTGCTCATCATGCCTCTTCATTCTTTGCTATTTTTTCATATAGCTCCTCTCAGAAAAATCTCCTCTAATTACTGTCTCAAAAATAGCTTCTTGTGGTTGCTCATTTAGATATTTATTATACTCCCTTAAAAAAATTCAGATTCTGTTCCTTTCTCCCACCACATTAATTTTGATTTAATGTTATTTAATAACATTAATGAAGCTGTCCCAAAGTTTGGAGGCTACAGCCCTAAAATAATTCTATTTACAAGATAATAATAACTAAAGAAAAATAGTGAAGGCAAGTTTAACTAACATGTCAATCAAAAAAAATGCTACTATATTTATTTATGTGTGGTACCATATTACTTGTTCTCATTAGCATCAACTGTCAACTTGACACAGCCCAGAAAGTCTTCAGCTGAGCGATTGTCTATATTTGAGACTGATCAGTGAGGGGTTGTCTTAATTATTAGCTGATGCAGGAGAGCACAGCATATTGTGGTGGGAGCCATCCTTAGGCAAGTGGTCCTAGATGATATAAGGGACTAACTGAGTATGTGACTGAGAAAGCAGAGAGTCAGTCAGTAAGCATAATTCCTCTATGGTTCCTGTCTCCAGGTTCCTGCCTTGACTTCTTGCCCTGACTTCTCTCAATGATGGACTATGACCTGGAAATGGGTGCCAAGTAAATATTTTCATCTCCTAAATTGCTTTTGGTTGTGATGTTTCACAGCAACAGGATGATGAGTGTGGATATCCGAGGACCACTTACAGGAGCCTTTTTGCTCCTTTTCAGTGTGAGCTTTGGGCATTGAGCCTTTACTGAGCCATCCCACCAGAAGGCAGGCACTAGGGAACAAATTTGCCGGTGCTCTGGTTGCAGTGCTGAGAACCATGCTTGGGTGAAGAAGCAATCTAGCTGGAGAAGGCTGTGTGTGTGTTTACTCCTCTGGTCCTCACTCGGGAATGGCTTTACTCTCACTCTCACGCACCCAGCCCTTAAGCTCACAGCCTTTGTAGATACAGAAGGTATCCAAGAAAGGACGTTGCTTTAAAAATAAAGCTACTTCTAGGTAATGTAGTTTGGATGGTGGCCAGAGAAATGGCCATCCCAATCCAGCCAGGTTCTCCACTGCCCACTATCACATCTCCAGTAGCTCTTGGTCAGTGTTCAAAGTGAAGGCAAGTTTAACTAACATGCCAATCAAAAAATGCTACTACATTTATTTATGTGTGGTACCATATTTCTTGTTCTCATTAGCGTCAACTGTCAACTTGACACAGCCCAGAAAGTCTTCAGCTGAGCGATTGTCTGTATTTGAGACTGATCAGTGAGGGGTTGTCTTAATTATTAACTGATGCAGGAGAGCACAGCATATTGTGGTGAGAGCCATCCTTAGGCAAGTGGTCCTAAATGATATAAGGGACTAACTGAGTATGTGACTGAGAAAGCAGAGAGTCAGTCAGTAAGCGTCATTCCTCCATGGTTCCTGTCTCCCTAGGCTTCAAAGCTCTGCATGAGGCAGAGCCCTCCCTTGCCTGCCCACCTGTCCCTGCCCCTAGCCTGCCTCTACTGGTTCCTGATTGACAGTTCTGGGACCTTTCCTTGTCTCCAGGAATATACATATACTGCAGTTATTTTCTTGGAAGAATGAGGTGAAGACTTGAGCCACCAGCACTGTAAACTTCTATGGGGACATGTCACCCCCTTGGGGAGATCAGTCTTGTAAAAGCTGTGTAATGAGCAGAGCCAGAAAAGGGAGCAGGGAAGAGGAGAAAGGTTGTACCTGCATGTGTAAGAGGTCCCTGTTACCAGGTTGCCATGTGCTAGAAGATACATGTCTGCTGAAGTATGATGTAAACAGCTGAATTCCAATCAGACTGGAAAGGGTTCCTGATCCTATGCAAGGGTAGAGTGGGGCAGGGCTGAAAGGTCACCAGCAGTTGCCAGTGTGAGGCCCCAGTGATTCTCCTCCTTTGTTCTCACTCCCTATTTTTTTCCAATCAAGTCCACTTGTTTTATGAAAGGACAAGCATTGTTTGGAGAGGAATTTGGATGCAGTAAAGGATCAAAGCCACCAAGTGTGTTATTATAAGAGAAGTGTGCAAACCAACTAGGAATCTGGGCTAAATCCCGTCCATCCTATGCTTGCCCAATTCAGTGACAAATCCGTTCATTTTCAGCTCCTTGAGTAAGGGGCATGGGGAAAGCATTAAGTGTGGAGTCCCCAGTCCCCCATCCTTTAGAACCAGTGGCTGCAAAGCTGACCCAGCACAGGGCACAGAGCCTTTTAAAAGCACTTTTTACATGTAGCAGAGCCACACAGGTGCTGGGTGTTGGCTTGTTTTCCCATTTGAGTGTCACAACCCTCTGCAAAGCAGGTGGTAATTATCTTTATTAAACAGAAAAGGAACCTGAGATCTGGGGACATTGCTCACCTGCCGGGTGACATTGTAATGAGACCCAGAACACAGATTAGATACCAAGGGGGCATCCGAAGCTTACACTGAAGGGCCAGGAGGCTTTTCCTACTAAAACACCCTACCTGAGAACTAGATGAACACAGAAGTGGAAATGTTCTCTGTGGAGGAGCAGCAAGAGATCAATCATTATTTATTCATCATGGGGCACATATTCAGGACAAAGCTGTAGATGGGACAAAACCTTGAAGTTGTAGAATCTCACTGCCATGCTTAGTGTGGCTATTCTACCATAAGAACATCTAATACCAATGCAGTATCTAGCAAGGGATGAACTAATTTCTTTATTTCAGGAGAATACAGTGAAGTCTGTTTCCTCAAATACTGTTTTGCAGTATATTCATACATCGTGTAGCAAAGTAGATACATTTGATTAGTCTGATTTTATACCTTCCATTCCCCTGGGGAATATTACAGAATGGCCAGCCAGACAAGTGTTCAGAATACAGTAAACTAAGGATGCATGAGGCTGCTCCTGGCATTAAATCTTGTAGAGTTTAATGTTTCAAAGCAAACCTTTATATAAGTGGCAGTAGTATATTCTGGGGCTGAAGAGATGCCTAGGCAGTTAAGAACACTCACTCCTCTTGCAGAGGACTAGAATTTAGTTCTCCACACTGACTTGAATAGCTTGTAACCACTTTTAACTCCAGATTCAAGGGATCTTATCATGCCCTCTTCTGGTCTCTGTGGGCACTGTACTCATATGAAACACTTTGAGGGCTTGTGTTTGAGGGCACATGCAGATACACACACCCATATATAAAAATAGAAAGACTGTGGTAAAAATAATAGAAATTATAGCTGGGTGAAAAAATGAGCCCATGATGCGTTCCCTAGTTACTGGGTGTTATGAACAGCACATAGTGCATGTTCTATATTGATTGGCCCTGGCCAATCTACATATAGTGACCTATAGTATAATCATTGATACAATGCATTATTCTATGCTGTAACATTTATGATACAGTGGGTGGTACTGAGTCAGGAAAGGAAAAATTCTAGGGCAGGGGACAAATAAAGGAACCCTTACTCTGGACTATGGCAGAACTTCATTGACAGTGGAGAGTCAAGTTTTCCAACACAATTAACAAAATGTATCTGGAAATGGCTTCCATAGAGACAGATATATTCCTTTCATTCAGGAATATTTTCAAGTAAGAACATTGAAATTCAGGTCAGTGTTTAATAATACTAGCTGCTTTTATGTAGGACATGGGTTTCTGTTTCTAGCATCCACATTGTGGCTCAGAACCATTTGTGCATCCAGTTCTAACATATATAGCATGTTATTTTGACCTCCATGGTCACGAGGCACATATGAAGTACACAGACTTACATATAGACAAAGCACTTACACACATGAAGCAAATTTTTTTGTTTGTTTAAAGGGTATTGAAATAGCAATGACATACTAATTCATGCTTCAGACTGAGTCTGTCAGATATCCCAGTAACTCTTAACTATTTCCTGTATATTCTCTGGGAACCTCATACATAAGATTAGAAACTTGTTTGCAGTAAAAACACCTTAACTTGCTGGATTTTCAGAGGCCCAGTGGTTTACTTGATCAGCTGTAATCTTATTCTGGGCATCTTAGGATACCCCTGTAGTCTAATTTAGCATCCTAATAACACTCTGTGATGCAACTTCAGATGTCAACAAGGACTATGCATATAGATACTCAAATAGAGACCTTGAGGACCAACCCCACTGTTGTTCTTGAATGGGTCTCATTCTCTCTGAGTGCCTTCTTTCTATTTGTCCTGATGCTTAAATCCCTTTAAATAAATTCCAGTATTGATTCACCTGAACTGGTCCTGAAATTCCTTCCTGTCCTGTAGCTGAGGTGTTGGCTTTACCTGGTATAAGTCTCAGAAGAATCCTTCAACCTGCGTGTGGTGTTACAGAAGACGCAGTGGGTAAAAGCACTAGTTACATAAGCCTATATCTTGAATCCATATTAAAGAAAAGAAGATGTAGTGCCATTCATCCATAGCACACACACTCCTATGGGAGATAGGGAGATGGAGGAATCTTAGAGAAGCTGGAGAGCACATGTGGAGTAGAAACAGAAGAACCTGCCTCAACACGGTGAAAAGGGCAAGGGGAAGAAGACATTCTACTCCAAAAGTTGTTCTCTGACATCCATGGTCACACTGTATCTATCCCTGTCTGTCTATCTCTCTGTCTAAGTTTAAAAGAAAAGAAAAAAATTTTAAACATTTAAAACTCAAGCCATTGTAGGCATAGCATTGACTGTGTCTCCAGTCTGTGCTTCACTGCTTAGAAAGCTGTTAGATTCATCCCAGTGTGCCTCCCGTTCCAAATGCACATGTGTGGTCTATCATTGATCAAAACTTGCTATGCTAAGGGTTACTGCCAAGGGCAGAGGGAAAGATGAAACTCAGTCTGAACTGGTTTCCCTCCAGTTGACATTATCTGCACAGAACAGAAATGAGAAGATAGCATCTTAGTGACTTTTAAAACCCAAGCCCTATCCCTAGTTGAGAAGAAAATGCAAGGACAAGGCTATGTCTCCAGGCTTCAGAAAATTTCAGGAGTGATTCCGGAGACCACCGGATTTGGAGCAGCTTGCTCTGTATAAGCCTAAATTTACACAAAAGTCACCACAAGTGAGCAAGGTATGCCAGTGGCTCCCAAGTTGCCCAGTGAGGGGAATTGCAGAAAACATATTAGAAAACACTTCCACAGGCTGCCAGTTGTGAAAGAACGGGGAACACAGTCTCTATGGACCTCGTGAATTCTCTGTGAGGGCTACAAGCTTCCAGGTGAGGAATGTATCACCCAGCAGAGCCCCACCCCTTTCCTATTCCTCTTCCCTCTCCTGTCAGGTCCTTGTTCCTTCTTCTCTCCCTCTGTCTGGGAACGGTGGTTAAAATAACTTCTGTAGAGTGAACCAATAAATCCCCACAGGGCAAGTAAAATGATCTTTTAATCTCACCAGTTACAACTTATATCCTGACTATACGTATGGCCGCACACTTAACTCACAGGAAATATATTATCTAGATTGTTTAGGATGGCATGGGACAGAGGGGTGAGTGAAGATCAAGAACTTTACTGTGATTTTTCTTAGAGCTAGTAAAGAATCTAATCGGAGTTTCGGTAGGATTTCCATAGGCATCTCTTAGACAACAGGACACCATTATTTATGTGGTGATGTGACCTTATACAGGTTGGTAGGTAGATTCGGAGAAGGTAGACAGATTATAGGATATAGGTGGATGAGAGGCAGATGATAAATAAGCAGATAGACAACTAGATTGTGTTCTGCTCTAAGTAACTCCATATCACACAAAACACTAGTTTCCTGACTGTCTTACACTAGAAAACTCTATCTTACAAGCAGCATTTGGCTCCATAGTGAAGGCAACCGCATAGGTGGGATACCTTGTTCATGTAAACTCAAGCTCCTGACTGTTGTCTCCCATGAAGCAAAAATGGATAAATGGCTCATTCCTGAAAGGGAAAGGGGTCCCCTTAGAACATACCAAGGCAAACTAGGACCATGACAGGAACATAGGAATATGAAAACCATGTCAGATAAACTAGGCCTGAGAACTTACCAACTGTTCCAGACTGAGGGACAGCTACAAATCTCACACCTGAATCCCATAAAGAAGAGGTCACCTAATACTGAAATGGCAAGACCCACACTGACTAGTCATGTGACCTCTCAGTGTGTGCCTCAAAGCACTGACACTCAGAGGACCCCTGACTATCCCAAGGACTCCATCCCACATTTATCCATGTGGTCCAGATCATTCACTTTGTTCTCCACGATGTCCATGGTCTTACGAATGAATTCTGTAACTCAATGCAACCTTAAGGCCCTCAGACCTGGGAACCGAGAGCTTACTCTGTACCACTGGCTGTGATGTAGCTTGAAGTTCTCTACTAACTAACTATTGCTGTGGGCCCCTTTACACCTGCATCTTTATCATGTCTGGGTGTGGGCCTCTTGGGAGTCCTCTTTGAATTCTTGAGCTTCATTGTATCTCTTCAAACCTTGTAGCCTTCTGTCACACAATATACTTTTATTAAAGACTTAATTTTTGTTTTATATTTTGGCATATGTGCATTGAGTGCATATGAATGCAGGGCCCATGTAGGGCACTGGGGTGGGGCATAAAATACCCTGGAGCTGGAGTCACCTACAGTTTGAAGCTTAAAGACATGAGTGCTGGGAACTGAAGTCACATCCTCTAAAA
The DNA here is from genome assembly GCF_008632895.1 of Mastomys coucha. NCBI lineage: Eukaryota > Metazoa > Chordata > Mammalia > Rodentia > Muridae > Mastomys > Mastomys coucha. The sequence continues at coordinate 159,774,052 of NW_022196905.1, read as the reverse complement.
ATGTAACATGGGCTTTTAACTGCTGAGCTATCTCATCAGATACTCTATTCACATATACTTCCTTTACCTAGTATCAAGTCATTAAAAGCATTACTGTGGTGGAAGATTTTTTTTTTTAATTCTTTTTAAAATGTTAGGGCCGACAGTCTTGCTCCCCTTACAGAGGACTGGAGTTTGGTTCTCAGAAGCCACAGTAGGTGGCTCAACCACCTGGAACTCCAGTTCCAGAGGATCCAGTGCATGGACAGACAGACAGACAATCAGACAGACAGATAGATGGACTGATGGACAGATGGACAGATGGACTGACATACATACATACATACATACATACATACATACATACATACATACATACAAACAAACATATGGACATATGAACATACATACATACATACAAATATCTTTAAATAACTAAATAAATAATAAAATGTCAATGTATGGAGTCTAATGTGTGAGAGTTAATACTGATAACTAAGACTGAATTAAAGATAGAATGTTTACTGGCAGCCAGCTCTCAGGGAAAGGGCAACTTGGAAATTTACAGCCAATGGAGTTGCCTTAGTTTGTGACTTTATTTCTATTAAAGAAATTCTGACATTCAGGAAAGACACAGAAGTTTCTGTCTGTTTGACACAACACATTCATGACTGTAGCAATTTGCTCACATATACATGTGCAAGTATAATTATCATTTCAGTCTTTTAAGGGAACCTTAGACTAAAGGTTTCTGATGACCACTTGGCGAAGGCAGCCAGCCATGGAACTCTTAAAGGTGGGTGTCACATGTCACTTACTACATTGAGTTGCACCACCTGATGCCCAAACTGAGCAGAGTGGCTGACTTAAGCAAAAACTGAAATCTGATTATCTAACTCCCAGAGCACAGATGTTAGTTAGTTGCAAGCATCATTGTTCAAGGGCATCCTAGCATCTGAGAGAAATGTAAGGAGGCCTGAGTTTGTGTAATTGTGTAAGGGGAACTGTGGGAGAGGTGACCTTGGGAAAACAACACAGCAGTTATTTCTAGAACATAAAAAGACTCGCTGTAGCAACAATTAAGCTCTCTGTAAAATAACTGTACATGATGAGGCGTTACTATGAGATATATGTCAACAAGTGAGAGAGTAAGTGCATCCATTCCTTTAAATGTAGATAACACTGAGATCCACTTTTGCCTCACGGCTTGGTGATTGTTTGCTGGAAGGCTGGTGACAGATGAGGGTTAGTTAAGATATTCCTGGGTATGAGTGGTGAGGTAGCTGACACAGCTTTCCTAGCAATCAACTCAGTCTGACGGTGTGACAGCCCTGGCTCAGTCTCACTGTGGCAGTTTACTTAGAGAAATGGACCAGAGTGTGAACACATGGCCAACAAGGAGTGTTCCGAGTTACACAGAGGCCCAGAGAGTGAGCAGAGGTGATGACTCATACTAAAGGTGACCATTATTAAGAGCATTTTAAGGAAAATATGGGAAGATGTAATGGAAACAATGTTGAAATTGCATCTTCATTTTTTTTTATCCTCTGAAAAATTAGGTGCCTTTATCAACTTCCTATATTAACTTACAATGGTACCCATGGAACTGGGCAGAAAGAATTAAAACTGCACCATTAGCTGCCTCTGGGCAATGAGCTCTTTTGATTGTCTGATTTCCTCTTGATAAGCTTTTAGATTTTTGCAATTTTTATGCAATAGCCACAAACAGAATCATATGTAGAATAATAGAACAGTGCAGCATCCATGCTATTTGACAGTGTTAGAACAGGAGATTTTTTTTTAGGGTTAAAACTCAGTGCATCTGGCTCAGCTGCTTGTTCTCTAGTAAAGAGATGGATGGCGGTGAGGGTCACGGAGAGAAGCTTCATTCCACTGTCCAGACTGGGAAGAGAAACAGATAAAAGAATAAATTGACTTCAGGTCTGCTATGGGCGTGCGCTTTAGGTGTAAGCAGAGGCAGAATTGGACAAGAGTAATTCATAACTAGGTACTTACAGAGGTCTGCCTATCATCATCTCAGCTCCAGTCCTGTAAGGAGGTCTGACCAAGTCCTTATTCCTTGATGAGACACCCTTCTCGAGTGAATTGCTTCAGCTGCCTGATGGATGCTCACCTCAGAGGCCCGTCCTTTCGAGTTTTCCATCCCTGACCCAAGGACATTGCAGGGTGAGGAGAGTGACTTATCTCTGTCCCTTCATCCACAGTAAAGGAGACGGGGAGATGCAGAGATGTAAGACTTCCATTCTGCTCCTTGTATCACAGGAGCCTCTGAGGACTCAGTGCTTTCTCACAACAGCAGATTCGTATTTTCTCCTCAGGACCTTTCATCATGATGTGATTGATATCAAGAGGCATTTATCACAAGTTTTTAAAAGACTGCATGTATTATATACTGACTCAGCCAAAGTCTGAATTTAGAAAATGTTGCCGTTGTGGGATAATATATGTGACATTAGATAATTCTTTACATGTTACATCATGAACTATGATAAAGTGTTAAAAAAATCTTTAGAGATGGGAACTACCTCAATAAAGACTTTTTGCCAAAATGCTTATTTGACCCTACACCCCAGCACAGAAAAGAAAAAGGTAATTTTTGAATGTAAAATATGTTTAAGTAATAATCAATGAAGAAGCCAGTAGCTACTCCTAGAGGAGTGAGCAGACTGCTTTACCAGCTTGGATAAGCTCAGACATTTTAAGCCAGAAGTCAAATACAGTTATTCTTTGTGAACACCAAAAGTATGTTTGATCAGATGCTCACAACACTTGCCTTGCCCATATAATTGATGGGGCACATGAAAAGTTTAGACATAGGGCAGTCCCATGATGATCTCAGGGGATGTCAGTCTGTGAACAGGAGCAGTCATTGTGCTAGGGTAAACTCAGCCAGAGCTGAGTGAAAGCTGACATACCCGGGTGTGTAGGGGGTAGTGGCTTCATGGAGAACTGAGTAGCAGGTTCAACCACAGGGAAGTGGGAGCTCACTTTGGAGATTATTTCAGCTTCAAAAGGTAAAAGAGAGCATGTAGAGAGACAGCCTACCCTTCCTTCTCTCAGAAGCTGGAGGGAAGAATAGCAGCCTTTCCTAGTGATGTTCTCACTGATTTGTGCCTTTTTGTTTTGAGATCTCTCTGAATAAGATAACATCCTTGTGTAATAAGTGGATCTCTCAAGCATACACAAAGCAAAAAGAGAATAGAAAAGGCTGATCAAATAGGAGGAAAGAAAACAGCCAAGCTGGGTGAAGTGGATACTGATTTCAATTCTTGACAAGAGTGTTTCTGACCAATGAGAGAGGCAACTCATGAATTAGTACATGGAATATAATACTGTCTAGACAATGATAAAGTCTAAGAATTCCTCAATGAGAATCCTCAACAGTTTGGGGAGGTATTGATAGTACAGGAGTGAGCATAACTGTCCTCCAAAAATGAACAGTCCCTGAACTCACCACTTCAATGTTTTCGGTCTTGAAATTCATTCATAAAATTATGATAATTCTCTCAGTAAATAAACATGATTTATATATTTTTATCAGATCTTTTTTATTAGATCTTTTCTTTATTTGCATTTTGAATGATATCCCCTTTCCAGGTTTCCCCCCAAAAAAACCTCTGTTCCCTCCCCCCACCCCCTGCTCTCCAACCCACCTTTCCTGCTTCCTGGTCCTGGCATTCCCCTATATTGGGGCATAGAACCTTCACAGGGCCAAGGACTTCTCCTCCCATTGATGACTGACTAGGCCATCCTCTGCTACATATGCAGCTGGAGCCATGAGTCTGGCCCCTTCATTGGCGACCCTGTACTCTGTGTCAAACCCTGAAGTTTTGAAGTTGACAGAAGCTGTTTTTCAGATTCTATAGTTTGCTGTTATTGGCCAGGTTTCCCAACAGGTTTTACCTTCATATTCAGAAAAATAAATTTGTTTGAAACAACCTGAATTTTATTTGAACTACAAAGAATTTGTTCTTGGCCATTAATAGAAGGGAGAGATTAAACTCCATAATCAACTTCTATGTCTACATGCATAGTTATCAGCCAGCACTTGCTGGCATCCACAATAGTATCTGGGTTTGGTGATCATATATGGGAAGGATCCTTAGGTAAGGTAGTCTCCGGATTGTCCTTCCTTCAGTCTGTGTTCCACACTTTGTCTCTGCAACTCCTTCCATGGGTATTTTGTCCCCACTTCCAAGAAGGATCAAAGTATCCATACTTTGGTCTTCCTTCTTCTTGAATGATATACCTGAGATATTGAATGATAGTTAATGAGTCTCCTGAGAGGCTCTGCCAGTGCCTGACTAATACTGAAGTAGAGGCTCACAGCCATCCACTGGACTGAGCACAGAATCCACAGTGAAGGAGCTAGAGAAAGGAACCAAGGAGCAGAAGGGGTTTGCAGTCCCGTAGGAGGAACAACACTATGAACTAACCAGTACCCCCAGAGCTCCCAGGGACAAAACAACCAACCAAAGAGTACACATGATGAAACTCATGGCTCCAGCTGCGTATGTAGCAGGGGATGGCCTAGTTGGTCATCAGTGGGAGGAGAGGCCCTTGGTCCTGTGAAGGTTCTATGCCCCAGTATAAGGGAATGCCAGGGCCAGGAAGCAGGAAAGGATGGGTTGGTGAGCAGGGGGAGGGAGGAGGAAATAGGATTTTTTTTCCAGAGGAGAAAGCAGGAAAGGGAATAACATTTGAAATGTAAATAAAGAAAATACCTAATTTAAAAAAAAAGGAAGCAAATGGGGGAGGGTATTTTTTTATTTATTCTTTTCTTTACTATTTTCCCTTTTTCTTTCTTCTTTTTCCCCCCCGCACCCCCCCCCCTCGAGGTTGGTTCCTCCCTTGAGGATTCATAGCACTGTCAGCTGTCCTGGCATGAGAATGTGTGCCAATATATTGGGTACTTTTCAGTTGCTATAATACAATGTCACAATCAAGGCAACTATAGAAAGAAGGGTTCATTTGACTTATGATTGAGTATAGAGGGGTAAGACTGTGTTGTGGCAGGGAAGTCTGGCAGCAGAGAGGGCTGCTAAAGCAAGAGCAGGAGGAAGTGGACTTCAACAGCAAACATCTGACAGAGAGAATAAACACAGAATGGCTGAAGCCTTCACACTTTCGATCCACCTTCAATGACATACTTCCTCCACCAAAACTGCACCTCCTAAACCTTCCAAACTGTGCCACAAACTAGAGACTAAACATTCAGATGCCTAAGGCTATATCTGCTCTCCACATCTTAAAATATTTACTTATGTTAAGGTTTAAAATCAGCTCTCTTGGCTAAACTCAAACATGCACACAGCACTGACAACAACCACCATGCTACGCAAATAGAACTCGTGGGACGTATCTGTCCAATTTGAGCTCTTGTGTCCTTTGCCCATTGACTCCCTGGTATCAAGTTCAGCCTCTGGTACTAACTGTTTAACTGTATGACTGAGTTATTTATGTTACTTATGATGTTATATCATGGGGGATTGGCTAGTTCAGCCTTTCTACATTGGGGTGGTTTGAATAGGATTGGCACTCATAACTCATGTGTTTGAATACTTGGCCAACAGGGAATAGCACTATTAGGAGGGGTGGCTTTGTTAGAGGAAGTATGCCACTATGTATGTGGGCTTTCAGGTCTCCTAGGGCTCAATTTACTGCCAGTGGAGAAATGACCCTCCTCCTAGCTGCCTTCAAAAGACAGTATCCTTGTGGCTGCCTTTGGATCAAGATACAATACTCTTGATTGCTCCAGCACCAGATCTCCCAGCATACAGCCATGCTTCCCACCATGATGATAATGGACTAAATCTCTGAATTTGTAAGCCAACCTCAATTAAATCTTGTAAATGCGTTGGTCATGGTGTCTCTTTAAGGCAATGGAAATCCTATCAGTGGGAGGTGAGGACCTTGGTCTGAGAAGGATTAATGGCCCAGTGTAGGTGAATGCCAGGACAGAGAAACAGGAATGGGTGGATTGGTGAGCAGGGGGGAGGGGGATGGATAGGGAGTTTTCAGGGGGGAAACCAGGAAAGGGAATAACATTTGAAATGTAAATAAAGAAAATATCTAATAAAAAAAAGTTAAATTTAAAAAAAGTCTGTACTAGGAACTGGATATTGCTGTGATAGGCCTGACAATATATTTGTTTGGAGAAATGTGGATTTTAGGACATTGGATTTTGTAAGCACTGGAATGCTTTAAGTGTGGCCTAATGGGCCATCCTAGTAGGAATATAGAAAACATTGGTAGTTAGTGATTTTAAGTGTGGGCTCCTGGCTCAAGAGATTTTGGTACAGAAGAATGTCAGTATGTGGCTTAAGAGACTATTTTTGTGATATTTTGGTGAAGATTGTGGTTGCTTTAGCCCTTGTCTGAAGAGTCTGCCTAAGGCTAAAGGGAAGAGATTTAGGTAAATTGCATTAGCAAACAAAAATCTCAAAACAGCCTAGTTAAAAGTTTGTTATATGGCTAATAATGTCCACTCTTATGAAGAGCATTTTGATAAAAAGAAGCAAGTTAAGCAAGGAAAAATACAAAATGTTTGTTTTGAGGAAAAAGGGAACACCAGGAAGTAGAATGGAGCTAAATCCTGTATTCAAGAATATTAAATAGAATTAAGGGAGTGGTCACCTTAGGGCAAGATCCTACCTAGCTTAGCTTATTATTTATGCAATTGCAATCGAACAAGGGATTGTTATACCATACTAGGTGTTATTATGACATGGTTATTTTTCTCACTTGAACATAATGAGATATGATTGTGTCCCAAATTGGCAAGGGATGAATTGTGATGGCTATTCTCAGTTGTCAACTTGACTATATTTAGAATGAACGTCAGTCCAGAAATAGAAGGCACACCTGTCATCCAGATCTTGAGGCATAGTGGACATGCTTATAAAAATCTTGTGAAAGTGAATTAAGGAAAATGTAGGTCCAGGTATAGTGGTATACACCTTTAGTCTCAGGACGCAGGAGACAGAGACATGCACATCTTTACGTTCAAAGTCAGGCTACAGAGCAAGTTCTAGGACAGCCAAGTTTATGCAGTAAAGGAAACCATTGAAAACAGAAACTTGGTGATGATGCAATAGAACAAGGAAGATTATGTTCTATCCCTAGCAAGCAGTAGAACTCAGCAGCTTTGGCCGTGTGGCTCTGGCTTTAGAGTTAAGAAAAGAAGGGATTACTGGGACAATTGATGCTAGTCATCTGGAGGTAAGAAATTAGTGGTGATTAAGGAGAGTCTACCATCACATAGGTGAAATCATCTGGGAAGTGTTTCTGAGAGCACAAATAAAATCTGTCTTCCAGATATAAGCAACATACTGGCAGCCAGACTTGGTAATATACAAGAATTACTCATGTAATTCTGGTTTCAAAGGCATGAAGGGGTCATAGAGAGTAGCTGAGGCTTGGCACCCTAAGAGATAAAAAGGCCATTGGTGAATATACAGCCTCAATAGCAGTTGAAGACCCAGGAGTGAAGATGTCATATAAAGAAGTTGAGGCTTGGCACCATGAAAAGAGCCTATGAGAGAATATTGGTGAAAGTACAGCCTAGTTGTAGCAGAAGACCCCAGCATATGGGCAATGTCAATACCATGGGATGACCACCAAGAACAGCAGCAGCAGTGGAGTGCAGTCAGCCAGAATCTAGTGTGATACAGAGGGCAGATAAGAGATCCAAGACTTCTGGAGAGGCCCAGGAGATCTTGTGTGAATCCCAGACACTGGAACAAAAAGCTGTGAATTTGAAGTTGTCTTGGAGACCCCAAGGTGTTACAGATGCCAGAGCTATGGAATACCTGCTGAGGAAAGTTGCTTACAGGAAGTGGAACCAGCCCAAGACAAACATGTGTTGCGGTCAACCAAGCTGAAGGACTTGGATTTCAGACATGGAGATGCAGAGTTTGGAGTTTGCCCAGCAGATTTCTGATCTTGCTTTGGTCCAGTATTTCCTAACTATGACATTTACATACATACATAGCCTGTGATATTGGAAGTATGTGATCTGCTTTTTTATTTTGATTGTGTAAGTGATTACAGTTAGGAGATCATACGAATCTCAAAAGAGACTTTAAACTTTGGACTTTTAAACACTGTAGAGACTGTGATAGACTATGAGAAATTTGAAGTTGGGATAGATACATTTTTGCATCATGTTATAGCTACAATCTTTTGGAGTCCAGGGATTGGAATGAGGTAGTTTGAATATGTTTGTCCCCCATAGACACATGTGCATGAATGCTTGGCACACAGGGAGTGACACTATTAGGAGGTATGACCTTGTTGGAAGAAGTGTGCCACTATATAGGTGAGCTTTGAGGTCTCCTAGTACTTAATGTCTGCTCAGTGTAGAAGAATCCCTCCTCCTTGTTGCCTTCAGAAGACAGGCTCCTCATGGCTCTCTTTGGATCAATATATAAAACTCTTGTCTCCTACAGCACCAAATCTGCCTGTACACAGACATGTTTCCTACTATGATAATAATGGACTAAGGCTCTGAATCTGTAAGCTAGCACTAACTAAATGATGTCCTTTATAAGAGTTGCCTCGGTCATGGTGTCTTTTCACAGCAATGAATCCCTAACTAAACATGCGTCTTATATGTCTTTACACTGGAGTCCTCTTAATCTTTAACCTGGTGTCCTCCAAAGCATAAATTCACAACTCCACTCAACAAAATCTCAGGAGACATGCTAAAAAGAGAAAAGAAGAAACTTTTTTTTTTTTTTGGTTTTTCAAGACAGGGCTTCTCTGTGTAGCCCTGGCTGTCCTGGAACTCACTCTATAGACCAGGCTAGCCTCGAACTCAGAAATCTGCCTGCCTCTGCCTCCCAAGTGCTGGGATTAAAGGCATGCGGCACCACCGCCTGGCAAGAAGAAACTTTTAAGTTGATCTCAGAGTTCTCTTTACCTATATCTGAGGTTAAACATTTAAATTAGGAGGGGGGTTTATCTTTCAAAAAGCTTAGACTGAGCAAGATTAATAGCTTTTTGTTGGTTTCATGGAGAAGTACAGGCTATTAGAGAGCAACATCCTTCCCTGCATCTTACAGATTGGAACCTGGTATTCTGTATTTTCTTCCTACCAGTTTCTTCATAAGTTAGGGTCTCTTCATGAGCCTCAATGGTAGCGGAAGTGACAAAGAAAGGTAGGGAGAAGGGGAACAAACAAAAAGCATGGAACAAAAAGGAGAAGGAAGAAGAAGAAGAAGAAGAAGGAGGAGGAGGAGGAGGAGGAGGAGGAGAAAGAGGAGGAGGAGGAGGAAGAAGAGGAGGAGGAGGAAGAGGAGGAGGAGGAGAAGGAAGGAGAATAAAGAAGGAGAAGAATAAGAAAGAAGGAGAAGGAGAAGGGAAATTGAGGAAATTGTTCTGAGTGGGTAGAAGAAGAATGATACTAAGAGAGAGGCATAATGAAAGGTGCAGACAACTGTTAAACCAAGGATGTATATGTCAACTTCTCTTTCTGGCCAACATTGCCAAAAACCATTGTTCTCCAATAAGAGGCTAAAGGAACATGGAATAAATCAGACCTCAGTGGTTCTGAGAGTAACAAAAGTATAATACCACCATATTGAAAAATAAATAAAGCATCCCTGGTGGAAATTTAGCTTCACAGAGCTTCAAACAATTATTTGTAGAATTGTGGGATTTATGAGCTTATCACATTCTCCGAGAGGTCCAGTATATTCAGACACTCTTATGGCACCCTGTGTGCCTCTCAGTCTTTCTTTTTACTCTCTGAGAGAATTGAGTTTTGTTTGTTTTATCTGTTTACACTGAGTGGAATTTGCTGTGAGTTTAACACACTGTATAATCTTCACATTGATTCTCCTTTGTCTTGCTCATTGAGCATTCATCTCCTCTCCCCTGAGTTATGTCAAGATAAAGTTATTTCCACAGAAGAAAGTAGAGATGATGGGGAACACACATCAAGGCACTTGTGGTTTTAAATTAAGACATGGTTCTGGGGCAGACCTCATAGGAAGATCTGTTCTAAGGGATGGCAGCTTCCTGCTCTCACTTGCTGTTTGCTTACTACACGGAAAAAGAGATGAGAAAGAACAGACTAAAGTCACAGAGAGGGAAAGTGAGATATAGAAAACCTGAAGCTGGGCCCACTGTGGATAACTATTGAGTAGCCAATGACCAAGCCTTTGAGTCTAACCTTGTGGATATAGAGGGGAAAGTTGGTTGATATTGAAGCTATTACGGACCACAAGTGACCACAGGGTTCAAGGTGTTCTCTGACCTTGTCTGGAGAATTCTAAGCACATGCCTCTACCTGAGGAATGTCACATATCCTCAGTAACATTATAGGACCAGTTTCCTTTCTTCTGACAAATACTGTGCAGCTAGCACCTGAGATTCCTGAAATGCTTCCCCATGCTGCAGCATTCCATGCACCCTAAGTCCCCATCCAATGACCCTTGCCCCTCCAGGATGTTTCTACCCTCAGTCTCCCAAAACATTATAAGTTTTCAATCACAATAAGTAAAGTTGGTCTGCCAACTGGCTCAGGTGTTGTCTTTCACAGTACATACTCACAGGGGTTCCAAACCCATGCTTACCCTCTGATCACATGGCACTCATGAAATGTATAAGCTGACAATCCAGTAGAGTGGGGAGACCCACAGTTGAGAACTACTGATTGGCCAGCACGTTCTCACAGTGGATCTTAGATGCCCCCCTCAATTTCTCCATGAGTGACCTTAGTCCTGGGAACCCAGACTATCCTACCTTGTCATTTATCGACCATACATTTGGGAAGAACTCTGGAAGATAATATATTCCTTTCACACTCCTGCTTTTCTTTGTTATGCTGCTAAGCCCACAAGCAAGCATTTGTCTATGTCTGTATCATTCCAACTCTGAGGTTTATAGTGCTAAAAGATTCTCCACATTTCAGATTCAGATTAACAAAAAGAGGGCTATAAATTGAAAGCCAACTCTTTTGCTTATGTCAAGAAGGAAGTAAATAGAAGCTCCATCATCACTGAATAGAGACTTCTGAACAATGCAGCTCACACACACACACAAAAAAAAAAAAAGAAAGAAAGAAAAATTGGAAAAATAATTCAATGACAGTTGCCTTCACAGAATTTTACCAAACCAAAATCTAACACCTGCTGACCAAGAGAACAGGGAGATACTAGCCCAAGGCTTCAGTTTGGCTGTGGACTTATAAATGTCCTCTTGAATCCTGATTTCAGAATTAGTGATATTCTGCTTGTCAGGATACCAAGGGGGACAGGGCAGACATCTGCCTCCTTCCCTGGCTTTTGGAAAGATTATGACTAGGTCTTCCTAGAGATCCCTCTGCTTCTGTTACTGTATGAAGGGTTTTCTCCAGTACAGTCTTAGACACAGAAGATATTTACAGTAATAAAAAAGATCTTCAAACTTCTCAGAAATAACAAAGTTCACATTTTATGAGAGAGGTGATAGGTGCCAAAGAACTGCTTTCATTTTGTTATTCCATAACAATAAAATGAAATGAAAAAGATTCAGTGGAATCAGTGGCCTTGATTCTTTCTCTGGCTTCAGGGAAGCTCAGGTGACATAGGTGTAGATTGTAAATATCATCTGGCCTTTGCTAAAACTGTTTCCTGTGGTTTTGTGTTCAGTCTTGATATAGGGTCAAACTTCCTCTTTCATTGGCATCTGGGCAGGAAAAGACTGGGTCTACAGACTTTCAGGAATGGGCAAACCACAAAGCAAAGAGGGGAAGATATGGGGGCTAAGCAGCAGATGGCCTGTTATTTTTACTTTGGCTGCCATTTTCTTAGGCTGAAATATTTTACAGTGCTGAGGTAGAAGAGCAAAGAGTAATGGCCTCCTGGCCACCTTTGCTTGCTCTATGCAGCCTCCTCCAGAATAAACCACCTGGTCAATGCTTAGACTACAGGAGAGAGTAAAGGTAAGAAAGAGGAGCTCTGGGTAGTAAAAGAAGAGGAAGAGAGAGGACACTGCCCCCAGATCTCTTCCTTGCTTTATTCTCATTTTCAAAAGAAAGGAGTTCCCACTGCACACTCTGTCTCATACTCAGTTTTGTTGGGTTCAGGACCTAGAAAATTCAGACACTTATCTAAATCTGAAAGATGAAACTACAGTATAGAATACCTTTGAATATCTCAGACAGGAAAACTCTCCTAGGAGGGGAGGGAGGAGGGAAGTGGAAGGGGTTGGAGGGGAGGGGAAGGAAGCGGGGGAGAGAAAGAGATTGGTTCCTTCACGTTTAACCTACAATATCCTAGCATGGCATTCATGTGCTGTATTTCATCAATGCCATATGATAACATTTAAGTAGTTGATTTAAAACATGAATAAATGAATGATCAACATCTATTTTTGTGAAAAAACTTTTATGAATAGAGTATATTATTAAGAGAGCATCATGGTCAGGGTCATTATGGAAACAATGAAAGTACAATCAACTCTGTGTGGTTGGAAGGACAACAGTGATGCATAAAAGTTGGGTTTTCTGAAGGTGAGTGGGTTTGGATGTGGAAGGTGAGCCCCACTCTCATTTATTTTCAGCTCTAGATACATGATCTTGAGATACATTTTGCTGCCAAAAATGTCTTAATTATTTGTAACCTATTTTCCATCTGTTTCCTCTCAATGGCCTTTTAGATCCTGGTCTCTAGATCAGGGGTTGACAGAAGTGTGTTAAGACTGGATTTTCTGTGAGATTAAAGTATGGCTTTGTGAACTTCGAGTTTCATCTGATAATTTGTTTTTCTTTCTTTCAGTGAAAAAGGCAATTGAGCTGAAGTCGAGGGGAGTCAAGATGCTACCAAGCAAGGACAGCAGCCACAAGAACTCTGTTTGTGAGTTACTTTTTTTCTATGTGAGGATACATATGCCAGTTAGAGGGAGAACAGGAGTAGATGGAATGTTCCCTAACTCCATTCTCTGAGATGGTGCTCAACGATGACATCTTATACCTGTAAAGAATCTCTCTTTATAGCTGATTGGTCACTGTTCTCTGATTACACACCCAGAGCTGAGTTTTCATCTACAAGGTCACATATTTTTACAGACTTTTTCCACAGGTTTCCTTGCCCCGGTGATGCTATCAGACTGTACTACAGTGCTGAGTATTCATACATTGTGTTGGCCTGTGGTCACCTTCTTCAGCCATTCCAAGACTTCTGCTCACATTTTCTCTATCCTGTGTATACTGGGCATCCCATATCTGAGTGCTCGCAGGGGGTGTTGGCAAAAACTGTGCCCTGTGAATGTTTTTGTTACTCTTTCTTGATAATCATGGCCCATGTCTTTGAGATGAAGTTGGGGTGGGGAAGAAAATACCTTTTTAAGTGGTATAAAGGATTGAGTGGCAGAAATGGGGAGAAAGGGATTTTGTTCATCTATAAAGGTTTTAGTATTTTGCACCTACCAGCTATATGTCTTACAGGTAGAAAAGGAAGTGTTGGTAATCATTTTGAAAGCAGTAAATGTTATGATTAAATTCTTTTTTATTAGATATTTTCTTTATTTACATGTAAATTTCTCCATTCCCAGTTTCCCCTCCGAAAAACAAAGAAACAAACAAAAACAAACTCCTGTTGCCTCCCCCACCATCCCCATGCCTGCCACCCCACCCTCTCCCACTTATTGGCCCTGGCATTCCCCTACACTGGGGCACAGAACCTTCACAGGGCCGAGGTCCTCTCCTCCTATTGATGATCAAATTTGCAATCCTCTACTATACACATGCTGCCAGAACAATCAGACGCATCCATGTGCAGTCCTTGGTTGGTGGTTGAGACCCTGAGAGCTCTGAGGGTACTAGTAAGTTCAGATTGTTGTTCATCCTAAGGGGCTGCAAACCCCTCAGCTCCATAGGTCCTTTCTCTAACTCCTTCATTGAGGACCCTGTAATCAGTTCAATGGATGGCTGTGAGCCTCTACATCTGTATTGAGAAATTGAGAAATATTGTCTAGAGGATGCTGGGGCACAGACTCTGGCTGTACAAACTCTTGTGATTTTCAGGTTCAAGATTCATTGTCACTAATACTAAACCAGTCACTACTTGTGCAAGGTCATCAGCAAGATATTCTGAAATATTCTAAGTGGTCCTTACCCATCTTTGTCAGGCAAGTGGACACTGAGCAATTAATTATCCCATGAAGGGCTTCTCTAAGAAGGAGGAGTCAGAATGTCCATCAGTTATCAGAAGGTTTAGCAGCAGGAGACATTGCTGTATAGAGGTCAAGAGAGATAATGACACTGGTCTCACATTTCTCTCTTGTGGCTTGAGGTGTGCCTGTTAAGACAAGTTCTGAGGCTGCTATGAGCAAACAAGGATGGCCATTTTCCATTTGTGCTTGGTGGATTCCTCAACATCTCTTCAAGGGCAAGATGTGCGAAAGCAATTTACATTCTTTGCACTTAATGTGGCAACTGGCTGCATGTGGATTTCCACAGGACTGGGTGCTTCATCCATATTAGAGATGCTAGGCCCTATTTCTTCTAATGCCTTCCACTAAGGTTCAGGCTCCATTGTCTAAATCCCCTACACATAGCCCCTTAGCACTAGATAGTTCATTTAAGCCTGTGTAACCCACTACCACAGGTAGTTTTGAGGTTCCTCCAACTGAGGGTTTGATGATATTTACAAAAGAGGTTTCTATAAGACCTATCAAAAGGCCAGAATAGGCATTGAGCTATCAGCCATCACTGTGGGCTATCCCTCTGCAATGTTTTGCCCTCACAGAGCCTTCTTTTCTTCTTGAGAGTCCTCACAGAGAAAAAAAAGGTAACAATGATCACCATGTCCAAACCTTTCCAAGGGGCGAATATGAACCTGGCAAGACATGTGCTCATCTGACACCTGGTAGGAATAGAACACAGGAACTGAACCTACAAAGGGGAAGCTGGAGACTTGGGAATTGTGTGTGTGTGTGTGTGTGTGTGTATGTGTGTGTGTATGTGTGTGTGTATGTGTGTGTGTGTGTGTATGTGTGTGTGTGTGTATGTGTGTGTGTGTGTGTGTGTATGTGTGTGTGTATGTGTGTGTGTGTGTGTGTGTGTGTGTGTGTGTGTGTGTGTGTGTGTGTGTGTGTGTGTGTGTGTGTGTGTGTAGCCCAGACTTGCCTTGAAATTGTGGTGGTCTTTCTGGCAAATGTTGAGATCACCGGTGTATAGTACCATATCCTGCCATCATGTGAGTGGTGGTAGATACAGTTTCTCTCCTCCTCCTCTTCTAGGCTTTTCCCAGGGCCATATTCATCCTAGATACTTTCCCTGGGAGGATGGACAGCTCAGTCATGCAAATACCCATAAGGCAGAAGGAAGACAGATGCTTGTTTTTACTTTTCAGCTGGAGACAATTTCCTCATGCAAAGTTAATGAAAAATGACTTCACAAATTCAATATACATTTGCTCCAAGAGATCAACCACATACTCTGGCCAACTACTGAGTGTTGGTTTGCAGCTGTTTCTGCCAAACAGAAGAGGAAAGTGGGTTCAAGAGCCTTGTCTATTCTGAAACTGCCTTGAAATGCACGGTGCTCTTGGCACTAGCATGTATTGCCATATAGGTCTTGGAGAAGAATAGCTACCAAACATAATGGAATAAATATTCCCCAGAATGCTTCTCCTTTTAGTTGATTTTTTGTCTCCTGTCTATATATGTAAGATTTTTATTGTTTTGTAATCAATGTTATCTACATTGAAAAACACACTTGAAGTGAATGAAATCCATTTCTAAAATCCATGAATCCAAATTCATCCTAACTTTGCATAGAATCATGTGTGTCTTAGGGTTTTATTGTTGTGAAGAGCTGCCATGACCAAGGCCACTCTTATGAAGGAAAATATTTAATTGGGGCTGGCTTACAACTTCAGAGGTTAATCCATTATTATCATAGTGGGAAACCAGGCAGTCTGCAGGCAGAGAAGGAGCTAAGATTTCTACATCTTGATCTACAGTTAGCGAGAAGAGATTGTGAGCCACACTGGGCTTAGTTTCAGCATATAAGACCTCATAGCCCAGCCTGATAGTTACACACTTACTCCAACAGGGCCACACCTACTCCAATGAGGCAACACATCCAAATAGTGCCACCCCTATGGCTAAGCGTTCAGACACATGAGTCAATGGGGGCCATTCCTATTCAAACCACCACACCATGCTACTGACAGACATGTTGGTAGTTCATTGTGTTTATGGTGGCATCCACTGCATTGGCTACTAGGTTTGAATGATGTCTCTGCTTTTAAGGCCTCTGCTTCAAAGTAGGGCTTCACTTAGGACATAGGAAATGTGCAACACAAGGACAGAATGTTTGCCTGATATTCTTGAATGACTGGCAAACCCATTTCCTAAAAGTGACTATTTGGAAAAGTTTCTCCTTCCACCCTGGGCCATGGTGTACAGACCCATCCAGCATGCTCACTGTCATTTTCCTATTTTTTTTTTAAAGTATGGAGTAACTATAGAAAAGGTATTCCATCTTGAATCAGTTCTTGTTTCTCTGGCACAGGGTGACTCAGGACTCAAATCTCCAGCATTAGGTTTCTCCAGACATCTTCTGGCCTGGGCCTTCTCTTTATAAACGGATCTGCAGAACCTAAGAAGGAGGCAAGGAAGAAACTGAATTCTCACTAACTGGGCACCTCTGGGAGATTAGGAAGAGAAGCCAGCTCACCATTTTTACCATTTTAGAAAATTATTTCATGTGACCTACTTTGAGAATAGACCTAGGAAGATAGACCAGCCATCCTGACTCTCGCCTTTCCTATCCACCTGTCTGCCTAGAGCATAGGCCCATCATTGACCATGGAAGTGTATCAGCCATAGACAATGCCAATGTTCTGATACTTCAGTCTGGAATACATCTCCAGGCAGCATCTTCAATTACCGGGGTAATGAGAGGTGTGTTTGTTCTGTCAATCGGCTCAAAGAATCTTCCAATTATCGACTTGTTTTGCCCATCTACAAAAACCATATTGTGTTTTATAAAAATGTCATAAAAGATACCATGCTTGCTGTTAAGTGTGCAGGGACACTTCTCATCATCAGGGCTCATTTCCAGGACTTGAAGGCTCTAAAATTTATTAGAGTAATAGCACACACATGTGATCTCTCTCTTTGCTTAATAGAAGCTCTGCCTGCTGTTGCAAGAGCCAGGCTCCTCATGTGGAGCCATCCAAATCAGCTTTAAGGCAGATTTTTAAAGAAGGAAAAATAATAGTCCCATTAACCTCTAACAGCCATCCAAAGGTTTAATAATAAAAAGAGGCATAATTGTCCCAATCTGCTTTTTTCCATTGCATGTAATTCCAGGGTGCATTGCGATCATTACAGATCTTCACTCTCCTCAGATGGCTCTATCCTCATATTGCAGGAAAGTACTAGACTTAATGTAATGCTTTATAAATCAGGTTAGTAAATTATGCAGCATCTGAATAGGCTTTTGTCACTACAGGAGCTGAAATATCTTCTCAAATACCCAGGAAAACCTTTCTGCAAAAAAGCTGATGTCTAGATACACCTGGGAAGAAAAGCTAAAGGAGAATCTACCTCCAAAGCTAGGTGGTCCACCCTGTCACACAGGACACTCACATGCATGTGAGTCTTAAGGCAACCAGGAAAGAAAGGTCCATTAAGACAAGAAAAATAGGATCCAATTTTATTATAGATGGTGAAATTAAAGTGCATGCCTACTGAAAAATAAAAATGCCCTTTGAGTATTCTGAGCAAGCAAATCTAAAGACTAAGTAAAGGGTAGAATTTTCTAAGCAACATGACGTGGGGCTGCATTCTGTTATTCCTAAAACTGACAAAGAAGCCTATAAAAGGTACATCTACTGGCCCTGACTCTGGTATGTCTTAGTATGCCCATGGCAGATTCTAGCAGCCTAGCATATCACAACTGTCTTCATCGAACTGTGTAAAATAAAATATCCTAATCTTTTTATCCCTGGATCTCTGGATGACTGTGAGACTGCTAGCTTTCAGGTGTCTTTAGAAGAGTGGATAACTCTAGTGTTGGTCAGAGGAGGGAGCCCAGATGCTCATAGGGAAAAAAATTTATGTGATTTGGTATCTGGTAGTTTGGTCAGAAAATTCTAAGAGATAAACTGATTGATCATTGAAGCTCTGTTCTCAATTATACGCCATGTGTCAACTTTAGACACAAAGAAAATAAATTGGCATGATCAAATAAAGAGACTAGCTTGCAAGGTACATAAATAGGTGGAATTCAGAATCAAGACATGCACCATGGATAGAGGAGGACTGGGAAAAGATGCCTATCCCAAGCCAGGCCATTTCATTAACAATATGTTCTAAAGATATAGAGAGAATGCTGAAAATAATACCAAAGGCAGTATATTTGTTACTGTCTTCATGGAACTACATAATTTCACAACCAAGCTGACTCCTGTTTCCAGGGAAGAAGGAATCAGATTGTCCATAGCCTTGCCTTCAGTCTATGAGAAGTTTTGAAATAAATATGCCAGATTTTTTACTAAGAGTTGAACATGCTTATTATTTAGAGCCAATTTTAAGGAACTTAATGGGTGCTCTGTTATGTGGCCCATGAAACGTAAGGCCCAGAGATGGGTCTGCTATAGGCAATAGAGCAGACAATGGGTCTGCCTTTCTCAGTGTTGTTAGAAAACTTGATGCCCAAGATCATCCAGGGTCATCTAGGCGTGAATGACTAACTTGAATACAGTCAGCCTTCTCTGAAATCTCACCCCTGTCATGTGCCTCCCAATGGGTGACACACTGATAAAGATCAGATATAAAGAAGAGGAGTAGATTGACATGATAGTCTTGAAAATGTAATCAGATCCAGTACTGGCATGCTTGCTTCGTGTGTGTGTGTGTGTGTGTGTGTGTGTGTGTGTGTGTGTGTGTGAGATTGCATGAATGTGTACACACACACTTGTGTGTATACTTCCAAGTGCTTTCCTTGTAAGGCCTTCCTTATAACCGTTCTCCAGGAGGCTACTGATAATTTTGTCTTGAAGCCTATATATATAGTCCTAGGCTATCATGTATGTAAAAGCATGCAACATGTGATCTTCTGGATAGGTCTTGTATTCAGCATAATTTCCCCCAAGTTCCACCATAGTAGAGGTTTATTTGGGGCTTTAAGGATTTTCAAAGCCAGATACAAGCCAGGCTAATTACTCATTAACTCTTTGAAAGATCATGGATCTGGGTCCAGTATGAGCAATTATGAATAAAAATGCTACAAAAGTTTGCCAACAAGCTTTTGTATCAATGAAGGCTTTCTCTTCTCTTGGATGAATGCCCAGAGGTAGAATTACTTCTGTGCTCCATCATGGCCACATATTTAACTAGCAAACTAGCAAATTATACAACTGCTTTCCATAGTAACTATCATACTTTACAGCCCCACCAGCAACAAACACATGTACTATTGGAGCACTTCACCTTTCTTTGACCTCATCCTTTCTGATAGGTAGGTACTAATATCTCATTGTGGTGATAAGTTAAGTTGTATTTCTTTACTGACTAATGATATGTACGATTCATTCATCTGCTCATTTTTTCCTTTGTAAGAGATGATTTCTGATTCCTTTTTCTTAATGACATTTGACCACTAGTTATATAGTATAGATTCTAGTTCTTTTGGGGACATATAAAGTAAAATACTTTACGTCTGAATGTTGTCTTTTAATATTCCTCAAGGGTTGATTGGAAGAATTGATCTTATTTATCTGATAGAGTTCAATTAAAAAAAAAAACCCACAAAGTCTGGTTTCTCTTGAGAGCAAGAGAACTTAGTAAGCTTGGGCAGGATGACAATGTGTTAAGAGGAACCACATGGCATATCTGCCCTAAGCAGTAGCATAGACAAGAAAAAATCAAAAAAAAAAAAAAAAAAAAAAAAAAAAAAGAAAGAAAGAAAGAAAGAAAGAAAGCCAGAGCTACCAGAAGTGTGTAACCTTCAGGGAGCAGGGTTGTTGTTTCAGCTCATAAACCTAATATTGTAGATGACCAAATACAGAACTGGCACATTGTCCTCCTTCATTGACCTACTTCCCCATGAGCTCAGATTAGCTGTGTTCAGCCAGCAATGAGATTTAAATCATGGAAATTGAGTACAAATGATAAAGAGATGAGTAAATATATTTTCTAGATTCCTAGTCACTTATTTCAATAGTCTTGATTTGTCACATTTCATCTAGTGCTATGATTTGGGACTAAAGCTGACACTTTTTCCATTTATTGACTTCTGAAAAAAGTGGAATATTCAAATACATAAAATGATGGTTTTAAGTTTTCAGAAGGGCTCACTTATTAATTAGCATATTCATTGAATTAAGTAATTTGATTACAATGATTTTTTACTCCTTATAATATTTGTTTAGTTACATTCCTTATAGTCAATGAATTGGCATTCTCATAAAGAGAAAGCATGCAGGAGGAAGACTCAGTGGTAGAGGAAACACAAGCTTTGCTTAAGGTATGTGATAGACCATGGTGCTAGAGGACTCAGTGGAGATTCAAAGACTGCATAGGAAGTAACATTCTTTGAAGAGTCAAAATGCCATGTCATCAAGCTTTTCTCTACAGGCAGCATTAGAATTCTGCATGTTCAACTTCCCCATTTAAATCATCCATTGGATAGTTTCCCTTGAGTTGGACACACATACAAAATGACAAACGCCAGGCAGGATTCAAATATTGTAATGTCGATCTGGGAACATCACAACTTCAGCAAAACAATCAGTTTCAAGAACTTGCAAGAATTTTGAGTACTCAAGATCCACCTAAAGCTGCTGGTTTTCAATTTAGATATGAATATGGTAGGAACTCTGAGTTTGCATACTTTTGATATTAGGGGAAGTAGCCACATGTATAAATGATACTTTTGAGAAGAGCTGATTTGAATATAATTTTTAAAACGATTAGAGTTAGTTGGGAAAATGTCCTATGCATTCTATGAGTATCTCTTCTGCATATACTACAAGTGATATTAAAAACATTATCTCATTTATGATATTAGAAACTATCAGTTGTGGACAAATTTGACTGTTGTATAACCTCATCCAGTGCAGAGTTTATTGTCAGTGGTGGTTCTAGCTAACTGTCCTCTTGCTTATGTCTGGGTACAGGTGGCAAGTAAGACTTATCTATAGCATTACTTTTAGTAATTAAATAAGTTTTGAGACCACTCCCAGCCCCTACCTCCCTACTACTCTTATGGTCCCCACTTCTCACAAATCTCTCATGTCCATTATTGTATGCCTCACTTAGATTAAACAAAGCCCTCTGTATGTTACCCTGGGTTTGGAACTACTTATTGGAGTCTGATAGGCTCAGAAGAGTGTAAACTAAAAATACCCATTGGCTGCCCCTAAAATCTCTCATTATTCGAAAGTTCAGAGGTCAAGAGCCCTCTTTGATTTATCATTGGCAGGTTGGTCTTGTGCATGCCTAGTACACTGCACTTTTTGTGAGCCATCGAGTTCAGTTGTTATCTTGACTCTAGAGAGTGACAGTTCAAAGCTTTTCTGTGTTATCTTCTGGCTCTTGTGCATATCGCACTCCTTCTGAAATGCTTGATGAACCTTTGAAAGGGTGCCACACATGTCCTGTTTAGGGCTGAGCCCACAACTGTTGCTTATTTTCTTCATTTCAGCCTGCCATGAGTCTCTATATCCACTGCTATCCATGAAAGAAGGGTAAGGGATGGATTTACGTCATGAAGGCCAATGTCTCAACTGCCTTTACTCTGTACATGACTGCTTCTAACCTCTCCTTTGGTGTTCTTTGTCAACATGATAACTCCTTCTAGCATTACCAACCTCCACAAGAAAGCCCCTTTCATTGACTAGAGAGTGAATGAGCAAATAATCCAATGTATGTCTGATGAACTAATTATTATGAAATGAAATAGTCTTGTATTTCTCATGATTCCTACATTAAAATTTAATGTAGAAGAAGAGTTAACTGTAGTGTACTTATTAAAATGAGGCTTAGGATGCAGGGAAGCTAGTAATTCTTTTGTTGTTGTTGCTCAGTATCTCTTATGCAAGAGTTAAATGTTTTGGTGAAGATACAACTTGCAAATTATACCTTGGGACACTAGAGAGTTACTAGCATAATGGGGTCTGCTATGACATTCTGGAACATTTACATACTGTATTTGGATTATATGAATCCTGACCCTCTCCTGCCTTCCTCCCATCCCTGTCATGCTGTTCCTTCTTCTTGACCAGTGCTTGCAAGGACTTGAGTCAGCACAAGACACCTCAAGACCAACTTCTCAGCACAAAGATTTATTTGCCCCAGAGGGATAAAGGGCTGGAAATAAGAGACCGCGCACAGGAGATAGATAGAGGAAGAGGGAGAAAGGAAAAGAGAACAAAGGAGTAGGGGAGGGATATTTGCCCAGGAGGGACAAAGGACTGCCTCAGGATAGAGAGGAGACTGTGGCCTACAGGCAAATAGCAGTTGTTAAAGGAAAAGGGAGAAACTTGTTTTGATTGGTCATCTTAATTAGGTGAGCCTAAAGGAGCTTTGTTGAATTTCAATACTTTGATAGTTAAATCTTACTGGCCAGCCTCAGGGAGAGGAAGTGGCCAAATAAGGGAAAAGACCCTGGTGGCTAAGTTTAGGGATGTAATCTAACCAGTTTTCAAGGCAGAGGAATATGGGAAGGGCAAGACCTGGCAGAGTCATGTTTCCCATAATCCGACTACTAGAGTGTTTCAGTGTTCCATCTCCCTTTGTGTGTTGTCTGGTTTTGATGTGGGGTTTTCTTGGTGACTATTGGTTTAATTAGGATTACTTATAGGCATATATGCCAGCCTTGTTTATAGGCACATGGACAATTGAATAGTTTATATATCACTGAAGAAATAAAACTGTCTCTTCATTCAGCAACTTTATCTGCCTTGTAACAAGATCACTCTCCATGCTCAAAGGCTTGTGGTAGCCATGACTGAGATCATCCTGCCTTCTATGTTGATGATGTTTTATGCATTTTTCTGGTTGATTAATGAAGATATTTTAGGTATCTTCAAGTTCACTGTCCTACCATAGTACACAAGGAGAGTTCCCAGTGGGTTTCTCTCAACACTGTCAGTACCCCCCATGACTAGACTATGCTGAAATCTAAGTCTATAGTTTATATTAGGGTCTGTTCTGATTGTGAGATGTCTCATGGGTTTGAGCAAATGTGTCATGTCATGTGGTTCACAGTAGCAGTATGGAGACTCCATATCTTTAGCTCCTACCTTCTGTCCTTTTATCTCTCCTTCACCTAAACCCTGGATAACAGTAGCCTTTGCAAATTTCCAAAGTTTTCTATTTTCCAAAATGTTCTACAGTAGGAAGCACATAGCCCATAGTGCTTCCAGATCAATACCACTTTTGTAGAAGTGTATGTCAAGTTTCTTCCATGGCTCTATGGCTTCTGCTGCTGGGTCCATTTCCATTGGTTTAGAGATCTCTGACCATGTAACATCTTTACTTACAAGTTTAGTTTTGTGACACACTGTAACCCTTTCCTCAGCACTGGCCCTGCTGTTGCTTGTCAGAGTCGCTGGCATCTGTTTCGGTCAATCTTCTGGTTTGGGACCATTGGGTACTGGGAACTCAGCTTTGAAGTTTCAAATTGAATTTCTATTTATGACGTGAGGTTTTGAAAATATTTAGTATATTTATGTCCCAGCTGCCTGTTGTCTTCAGTGAAACATGTGTCTAGATTTTCCCAGTTTTTAGTTGTTGCCTTTTAATTGAAATCTAGAGGGTTTTATTGGATGGGAGAAGTCTGTTTGTTTGTTTGAGATTGTTTTACTTCCTGAAGTCCAGTCTGCTCTAGGACTCACAGTACATCCCAGAAGCCTCAAATTCTCTATTGTCCAGGACCAGTGTAGTTTTTGGCAGAGAAAATCCTCAGTTTAATAAATTCTAATCTATTTCCTCTAAGGTTTTCTAGATTAATACCTCAATCACAGGCCTGTGAACATTTGGGGTTGCCTTTTGGCAAGGTATAAGGTCCAGGTCTCGTGTCTCTCTCTGGTGTATACGCCTCTTGAGCTGTCCTATCACTGTTGACAGAAGGAGCCAACATTGCCCCTTTGAGTTCCCTCAGTTCCTCCATCACTGCTCAGTGGACTCTACTGCCACTTCTGACCTAGCTCTCTGCTGCCCAGTTGCTCTGTGAGTCTTTTTCACTAATGCTAGGCAGCCTTGTTTGCTGTGACATTAGAATGAGCTCCATGTTTCCAGAGAATTTGGAGTGTCTATCATGCTAAAATTGAATGAGGAACATTTTGAATGCATGAAGAGTCCTCGGAAGAAGAAGTTCAACCTAGAAATATTTTGCAGGCAGTCACTACATTTCTATTCATGAGGAAACCTGAAATACATGTTTTCCCTCAAATTGCTGTTCATTTGTTTTTCTCCCTGCACTTCAATGTGAAAATGGCAATTACGACTGTATAGAGACACACGCTACTCACAGATGCTGACAGTGTCCCCCACACATGCCCCTGAGAACAGCTCCATGGGACATGTAAGTGGGCTCCTGGCTCCATATATCTCAGTAAGACAGGATTCTTCCTCGACAGGTGATTCTTCTAAAGTCGCATCCCAGATCTAGCATCTAAAGTGTAATTGCCACGAGGCCTCCTGGTACGCACCTGTTACCCCCAACTATTTAGAAGGCTCTGGCAGGAGGATCAGACATTTCAGGCTGGTGTGAGCTTTAGGTGAATGAAACTGTCCGCAGTTTCATGAACGGGGTTCTCCTCAGTTAGGAGGGAACAAAGGACCTGAAAGAGAGGGTTTGAAATGCAAGAGAAAACGCGAAACCAAGTTGCGGTCCAAACAAGGCTCCACTTTACTGAGAACAAACAAGGGTTTTTATAATCCCAGGGGAAACTGAAAACAAGTCTCTGAATTAACTATAAAGAAAGTTCAGGTGCCAAAGTCTCCAGGTTCAGAAGATCTTCAGTAGGCTGGCATACTCAGGCAGTGGGCGTGCTCAGGAGATGGGTGTATTCAGGTGATAGGCGTGGTCAGGCGGCTTCTTCAAAGATAAACAGTCAACAGAGAGCATCTGTCTTAGCTCTCAGGGGTTAGCCCTCAAACAGAGGCTGTCAGGAGTCCGATGGATGACTGAAGTGAAGAGGGGATGTAACAGGTGAATTCCAGGCCAGCCTACTGAACCCTGTCTCAAAGAAAAAGATGAAAGGAAAGGTGGTTGTTGTTATAGTGTTTTCTCTAGCATGTGCTAAGCCAATCATTCAACACTTTTGCTATGAAATAGTAAATTAGTTAGCCAGTTTATTAATTACATTAAATGCCAGGGCACTATTATGGCTCAGCAGTAGAGAGAATGTGGCCCTTCATTCAAGCCCTGAGCTTAAAAGAAAAATTAATAAATGAAATACAAAGAAATAGTAAACAGAAAGTTCTACATATATGTCCCCTCTGCACAATATATTATTACCTTTTTTATAAATATTATTCCATGAAATGTTCAATTTGCTTTATGAGCTAATATATACAAAGAATGGCCCACAACTCTCTTGTGCTCTGTTCTAAGATAAAATAGACACTATTTATGTTTCTGACAGAACTGGACTATTGTATTCACTTGCTTTTCATGAGACAAATATTTACTGTATCTGTGTTATGTAGGTGCTCCTGAGTAGTTTTCATTGTGTTTAAATATAAGATAAACCCATTACTGTGAAGCAGACAAATGGATCGAGTTCAGAGGCTTCTGTGTGAAGAATACCATTATGTAAACATATGCAGTGAGAAAGAAATTCACCTGAGTGCACTAGGCATGTTCACACTGAAAATGGGGGTGGTGCTGGAGTGGGCCTCAACATTCAAGGAAGCAGAAAGGTTCAGGTAGACGTGGTTAGAAGTGATTAGCAGAGGCTGAGGACAGCACAGGAGTTTGAGGTTCTGAGTATTCCATGGAGATTAGCTGACTCTGGCAGTGATAGGGGCCAAGAATTTCCCCCCAGTGCAGAGTGGAGCAAAGCTCAAATGGGTTCACAAGCTGGACTCACAAGTCAAGGCCTCATAGTCTTCAAGGTGGCTGAGATTTTTAAAGGTCACCAGCTATTAGCTAGAGTGGGAGACAGAGCTGTGGCCCTAGCATGTGGCTGTTAGCCAAGGAGAAAGGAAACATCATTCAGGCTTCCAAGGGATAGACATCCAAGAAGACTGGAGAGAAAAGAAAATTTAGTCAGAGATTAAACAGCTAAGTTAAAGACTGTTAAAGGCTCAGGCTCACACTTAACAAGGTCGATAGGCCATGTTGCAACTGCCCATTTCCCCACCATCCCTTTTCAAGGAGAAAACAACTCTAATCCTAGCCTTGGGGAGACAGAGGTGGTTCCTAAGTTTGAGGTCAACATGGGAAGTTCTAGGTGAACCATGGCTACATTAGTGAAACTCCGACTTAAAAAATTAGGGGAAGGAGGGGGGGTTTCTTCATTTTGTTTACTCAGAAAATATCTCAGAAACAAGACTAGAAAATTAAAACAGTTAGTGAATATGGATAGACCCTCTACCCCCTTCCCCTTTCTCCTGTTATTTCTGTCTGCTCATAATTCATTTTCAATGGAAGCTCTAAGGTGAATATTCTTTTAGCCTTGTTTACCTTGTTCACCCACATGCCACCAGGAGAGCAAGATTTCCATCACTTATCTGCGGGTCACCAATAGCTTTAAGCTTCAAGGTGGTAGGTAACTTTTTCCTCTTCCTTTTTTTGTCTCTATAGAAACGATATTAAATGCCGGGCGGTGGTGGCGCA
>NW_022196905.1:159737780-159747072 GCF_008632895.1 Mastomys coucha | reverse complement strand
AAAAAAAAAAAAAAAAAAAAAAAAAGAAACGATATTAAAAGCACTCACATGTCTATCACACTCCCTCACATGGTCCTGGAGACCTAAATAATAAATAAATAAATAAATAAATAAATAAATAAATGGTCCAAATAGACGTAGTTATTCAAACCTTTGCATTCTTAGTTAGACAAAAATGTAATAACTGTAAATAGGACATGGCCCATGGGGTAGATAGTGGGGTAAGAGAATGGTCTGGAGGATGAGGAGTCACTCACCAGAAGATGCAGGGTCCCTCAGCTCCATCATTCTATCTAGGAGAGAGTGTTGTTTTCTTTCTGATTCTGGGATAGCTTCCTTCACAAGGGCATTTTGTCAGAATTCTAAAGAAATAATGAAGGTTGTGATTTTCTCTCAACAGTTGTTTTTCTTACTGTCTTAATTCACTAAAGTTAAGGCTGTACTTCTGGAGTGTAATGTTCATATAATCCTGTGGCTGGAAGCAGATCTCAGATGTACAGGTAGCCTCTGTCGTCTACAAACATGGGAGTCAGTTTGGCCACATGGGTCCTTAAGCAGGAGATTCTCACTGGGACTGAAGGGCATATTTGTGACAGCCTGCCTTCTGTGCTAAGGTGCCAACACACTGTCACTGTCCAAGGAGCCATCATTATAATGAATGGACCAGTCTCATTTTACAGAAAGGAGCCCAAGCTGAACTTGAAATGGCAATTTGATGATGTGTGGTGAAGATTCAAGGATTTCTACAGTGAAAAAGACAATTAGACCGCAGAGTCAATAAACTCAGCATCCTGGCTAGAGTCAGCCCCAGGCTATTTTACTTTATAGTCACTATTTTTTTGACATAAAGCATGAGAATGGCTTAAGTTTTGCAATGTAGAATCAGTTTACTAATCAGTTTAAATGTTGCTCCTGCAAAGACATCAAAATAATCACTCCTGAGATTACTCACAAGGCTCCTGTTAGGAACCCAGAAAGTTGATAGCTAGAGAATAGAATTCTTTTTACTTTCAATCATGAGTATGATTTATGTCTCCTTCTAGATGAGACTTAGTCTCAACATGTTGATTCCAGAATTAATTTACTTATAAGAATTTATCACAGATATTGCTAATTGGTAAGTTCTGATCAGTTTTGCTACATTGCTACAAACCCCCAACGTAGACAGTAGAACTGTATTGACATATCCATGTAGACGAGGAACTTAAGCCTTTTGATGAAAATAATTGTGTTGGAATAATAGTTGGTAACATTCAGAAGCACACAGGTCACATGATGCTGCTGCCATGTGGTCAGGGATGCTGTATGGTCTCCTCTGTGATATGTGAACATGGATTTAATTGAAATCATTGTAGGAAGAGGGGCTATAACATGCTTTCTGATAGCTCCTGTAGGGGATGAGGTATGCGTTCATAGTTTAGCAAGGAAAGAAAAAGTACAAAATGCACATGTAAATAAGAGGAATAGTTATTGTCATTTTGATGAAAAATAAATGTAATTTAAAAAGTTCCTTGTATTTTGTATTTAGAAAAGACTGCTACTAAGTTGTAAGCCAGGTTTTGTTGCATCTGGGGTCAGTTTATCATTAATGCAAATATGTTCTCAGGAACTGCGGTAATGGTGCTTTATCTTTATATGAAACAAAAATTTTACCAATGTGCAAATTTGCTTAGATTTAGTATTCCAAGGATCATTTTAAAATCAACCAATAGCATTAAGAGGTCATAAATTATCCTGAGTATGTGTATTTGTATATGTGCATGTGTTTATGTGTGTGTATGTTTCTATGTGTGTGTGTATGTACATATAACCTGCTACACAGTTGCACCACTGCTGAACTGGACCTTCAAGTATCTTTTTACTATTGCTTTGTTTTGGTTAATCAGGGCCTCACTAAATTGACTGTGCTAGCCTTGAACTCACTGTAGCTCTGGTATGCTTTGAACTGTGGTCCTCCTGTCCAGCTTCCTGGTTGAACCCGATGGCTTTCTTTTACATTTTAAGATCACTGACAAAGCCAACAACACAGAGCTAAGACAACGCCAAAGGAAAAGGAGAAGAAATTAAGATCTGAAGGTCTGTGCTTGGCTCTCACTCTCTTGCTCGGGGGACTTTGTTGAATGGTTGATTGCCTTTGTGCTTTACAGTGAGAGCCAACAACATCATAAGAAAATTACAGGTGTCAATCATAAGCCTGTGAATATACATTGAGTAGAAACCATGGTGCAAACATGACCTTTAGCAAAGCCTTTTAAAACATTTTTTTTTACCTTAAGGATTTATTCATGATTTTATGTTTCTCCACATGTGCCTCACTATATGGATATGGATCATGTTTATGAAGTTCTCATGGAAGCTGGGAATCTGATACAGGGTAGCATTAGATGCCTGAAGCTCAAGCCGCAGGGAGTTGTGAGCCTCCATGTTGGTGCTGGGAAACAAACCCATATCCCCTGTAAGAACAGCAAGAGCTCTTAAGCACTGAGCCACCTCTCCAATGCTGTGAGTTAAAGTAATCCTGTTACACTGTAGTTAATGGCCCTCACAGCGCTGGCAGGCATGTTGCTCTCTGTGGGTTATCATCCTGCAGTCCACCTCTCTACAGAAAGCTTCAGGACATTAAGAATAATCACTTTAGAAAAGAAGTTCTTAGTGCTTAAAATTCCACCTATAAGAAGCAGCTGGCTATGGGTTTGTGGATAAATGACTCACAGAAGGTATAACACTGCGCACTTGTGGACTGTCCATCTTGACCCACACATTCAGAAGCAGAGGTTCCCTTAACTGGCTGTTGACAGTGTGCTTTAGAGACAACCCTGGCAGGAGAGCAGCTGTTCACACCAAGCTTCTGACCCTAAGGCCTTCCTGATTTCTCTTTGCAAAGGGAGGTCTCTGGGACAAGGTGTTAAAGGACAGAGTAAAACATAAGTGAAACACGGCTGTTCTCAATCAGAAAAACTTATGGGCACACTGAGTTTATTTCTATTATCATGTAGTTTTAAAACGTATGCATAGTTTTGATAAAACGTATTGTCCAGTTATACAAAGTTCATAGTTTTGTTTTGTGTTTTGAGATAGGGTCTCACTATGTAGACCAGGCTGGCCTCAAACTCATAGAGATCTGTCTGTCATTGCGTGCCTGTTGCTGAGTGCTAGGATTAAAAGATTGAGCCATAACTCCTGGCAGTGCAGTATTCTTCCCTCACATCCACATCAGCATTGGGTGTTTTAAAAGCAGACTCCCACAATGAAGTAATTGAACTTTTCCAACCCCGGTTCAGAGAGGTCTAAAAAGGTCAGAGTTCCCTGGTGGGGGAAAAAAAAGCCGTAGGATCTGCTTAAGCTTTAGGCAGAGGTGGGCGATGTTTCAAGGGCTCCTCAATGAGGAGCCTCCGTAATTGCTCTTTCTCCTCCTCACCACTGAGGGGCACTGTGGAGTCCCCTTCACTGCTTCTGCCCCTATGACTCAGGGTACTTTGTTGACTGAACCACAGCATCATGTCCCTCTTCTTTAGGTGAAGTCCTCATGGTGACCATGTATCCTTCAGAAAGCAAACCACCAAATTTCTGAATATCTGTGTAAGAAATACCTTTTCATTTTTGTCTTTCAGATGGGGTCTTACTCAGTTTGTAGCCCAGGCTGGCCTAGAATTCACTATGTAGTTCAAGCTGGCCTTGAATTTGTAGTAAACTTCTTGCCTCAGCCTTCCCATTACTGAGACCGCATATAGGAGGAGTGGGCAACTATGACTAATGTCCAATAATTACTTTGAAATGTTTATTGTTAAAATTTTACCTGTTCTCTTTCATCACTCAAAATACCCCGACTGAATCCCTGTTATACCCTCCTCACTCGCACTCAAATTCAGGACCTCTTTTTTTTAACTGTTATTATTACAAGTGTTATTATTGCACATAACACCTCAATTTATTATATGATTAAGTATGTATTATCATATATTATGTTATATAATACAAATTACATAATATGATATACAGATTATATGTATGCTATGTAATCTATTATATAATAAATATATTAGTATATTATAATATATCCTTATATATGTGTTGTATGTTATATATAATATTCATATTATGTATAATACGCATATATGATATATATAATATACATATTGTATAATATACAAATTATATTCATATGTCCATATTATCTATATTATATGTTATATAAATAATATATATGTTTAATATATGGGGTGATATATATATATATATATATATATATATATGAATGTTGTTTTTATTTTATGGTTTAGGGGGTTCACCCCTGGGAAAGGCTAATTCTCCCTCTCTCAGTCACTCGTTGCCTACAGTTCCTTGTCTAAGGTTGAGTACCTGTGCCATTTTCCCTTTCTACATTAACATGTCTACTTGTTCCATTATTCAGTTCTTATTTAGAATTTCTAGGCGTGTTGTTGATGTATCATTAACTTCACTTTTTTCTTGAAAGACACAATCTCATAGCTCTTACAATTTTTCCACTCCCTTTCTAGTATGTACCCTGAGGCTTGGGTATTTTAAATAATACCTTGAGAATTTTATACAGTGTCTTTTATTTATATACTATTATACATGTAAATATATACAATATATATACATATATATATATATCCAAATACACACATATATACATATTGTATATATTTACCATTATTCCACCCATAGCCAATTCCATCTCCTTATGCATCCCTAACTTCATGTCCTTTAAAAAATTTAATAACCCATCAACTCAAATTTGTGCTGTTCATATATATTTTGGCATGTGGGGAACCCACTGTACTAAGGTCAAATAATCAGGAGGCATGTACAATTAAAGATAGTTGAGTATTCCTTCCCAGAAGCAGTCTATACCTCCCCAGTTAGTGGTGGGAGCTCATAAAACCCTTCCCACTCAAAGTTATGGTGTTTTCTGCTTGATCTTGTCAGGTCTTGCACAGGAACCTCAGCCTCTGTGGGTTTCTGAGGGCAGTGGTCCTGTCATATCCAGAGACCAAATTTTATACAGGTCCTTCCCAACTTCTGGCTCTTACAGTCTTACTACTTCTTCTATTGTGGTCTCTAGACCTTGGCAAGGGATATGAAGTAAATGATCCATATCTGGCTGAATACTGTATGAAATCCTGGTCTCTTTGCTTTGACCAGTCATGATTTTCTACATTAATTGCCCTCCACTGCACAACAAAGCTTCTGCTATGAGGTCAGAGGGCTGCATTAAGCTATGATTAGAGAGATAGGAATTTTGAGGGCAGTTTGATGGTGTGTGCATTTAGCAGAATAATAGAGTAGCTCATATCATAGGTTATTGGACAATTTTGAAGTACCAGGTATGTGTCTTCTCCCATGCATCAGGTGTTCAATCTAATTAGAAAGTAATTGATTACCCCCATAAAATTTTCTCATTATTGCAGTCTTAGGCACATCTCACCACCCCAGGTATTATTGTAATTCCCAGAGTGAGGCTTCTCACTGGAAACTCAATTGAATCTGTAGAGACCAGGGCTGATAGGAGCGGGTACTGACCAGACTGATCCACAAAGGGGATAGCATATCACCTAATGAATTCCAGTGCACTGTCTAATGCTTTAAAGACCAATTGTTATTGTTTTACTTGATTATAGTCATCATCATCACCCCAGTGCTCATTGTCTCTTTGCCAATTATTGATTCTGGTGGGAACTTTATAGATAAACAGTGGCTTCTATGCATTAGGTATCAATCAGTTCATCTGTCACATGGCATAGAATATCTCCTGCCACTGTATCAGAAAAGTGGGATATTTGATGAGCTTGAAACAAGCTCATATTGACCACAGAGAGTTCCCACACTGACACCAATTCCAGCATCGTCCCCCTTCTACAGTTTTGCAGATATCTTCGTATCTTACATTGTCTCCAAACTTTCATCATGGACCATAGTCAGTGCTGATGAGATGATGTGTTCCAAGGAATTCTTCATGTTGTTAAATGCCAGGAACAGAGGAAAAGGTTCTACTTTGGTTAGAAGCAGTCACTAAGCACTCTAGGCTGTGAGAATCAATTATGTTTCCTCCTTATTTCATGTGTTCTCCACTTTCATGATAGAATGCTATTTACTCATTTAATACCCCCTTTATCCTTCTGTCTAGCAGTGTGAGATATTGTAGATATTCAGAAAACCTTAGTAAATCAGAAGAAAATAAGTTAATGCAAATTACTAAGATGTGAACGGTTCAACACATAGTATTAGATGGGAGCAGTGAATTCAGAGCCATTTGTCTGAAAAAGGTCAGGCAAGGAGGGGATAGTCCTTATGTCTCACACATACATGTGAATGAATAAAGACAAATATTCACATACATATCTTATTAAATATCCATCTTCCACATTTGTCTTTCCATTACACATGCCCTACAGCAATTCACACAATGGGACTGGTAGTGAGGCAGGCAAAGAGACACAGTGTTATTTATTAATGACCACTACAGTGGCAGTTTGTAATAAAATGGCCCCATAGGCTCATAGGGAGTGGCACTATTAGGAGGTGTGGCCT
Organism: Mastomys coucha; assembly: GCF_008632895.1. Lineage (NCBI taxonomy): Eukaryota > Metazoa > Chordata > Mammalia > Rodentia > Muridae > Mastomys > Mastomys coucha. Next base: position 159,740,520 of record NW_022196905.1, on the reverse strand, counting down.
TGTTGGAGGAAGTTGTCATTGGGGATGGGCTTTGAGGTCTCATATGCTCAAGCCAGGTTCAGTGGGGCTTTCTCTTCATGATGCCTGCCTATCTGAGTCCAGATCTACAGCCTGCATCATGTTTGCCTGCATCCTGCTGGTCGTCCTGCCATGATAATAATGGATTAAAACTCTGAACTATAAGCCAGCCCTAATTAAATGCTTTGCTTTGTAAGAGTTACTATGGTCATGGTGTCCCTTGACAGCAATAGCAACTTTAACTAAGACAACTACTTAGCAAGAATATGGGATAGGAATATCAGAGAACATAGCATAGTAACTCCAAATTATCTGAGCATAACTAGTCCTCAATTAAAATAAGAAAAACTTGCTTGCTTTGCTTAGGAGCTCTACAAAATACATTCTCAGAACACATATGCTCCAAGTGTTCATATTTTGTCTGGGACTGGATTTTAACTGGATTGACTTTGCTTGCTTGATCCAGCAGACACCTCATGTAAGACATTGATGGTATGAGTTATTATTAATTGATGGTCAGCTAGCCAACTTGCTGTCTAACATAAGCACTGGATTTGAGCCCACATTTCTGGAGGTACTCACAGCAGAATAAAGGGGCAAATGAACAAAATAGACCCTGGTGTGGCTCCTGCTACTAGGAAGAGCTATCTGGAAGTCACCATCTTCTCTGAATATGGAATGCAGGTAGAAATAACACCATCCACACAACTTCAGAGCCTTGGTATGAATAAAGTAAATTAGAATGAATGATTTAAAGAAACACTTCATCAAGAAGGAAAGTTATAGTCAATTCACAGTCCAGAGTTAGGCAGAGCATCACAAGTTGGCATGGTGTCACAGTGCACACTCAGAATCCTGAGCTGTGTCTTCTGAGACACTAGCAATGGACATGAAATGTAAGACCACATCATTGTAGAACAGCTTGTACAGTTTTACCAAAGGGCCTATAAGCCCACCTTTATAACCTTCAACTTCAATTAATCTATGCTTTAAGAATTATCCCCTGTGTAAGCCAATTACTCTTTCTATCTATTAACATGAGATGAAAAAAACTATCAGTTATTACTGCCATACTCCTACTAATCAGACTATATCATTAATAATACACTTATAAAATTCATTACCATGAAAACAACTTTCCATATTATCTTGAAATCTCTGAGGCACAAAGAGAAAACATAAAACCCTGAAAAAGTCTAACATTTTCCATGGGATTGTGAGCAGGAGACTCTGCCTCTGCAATGAGGTGTGTGGTCTCACTAGTTCACTCTTGTGATGAGACCTGGGATGGCTCTGCTATGCTAGCATACTGTGCCTTTTGTTGGAAATGCTAATGACTTTGTTTAACTGTTGGTTTGCTAAACTGAAGAGAGAGTGGACTAGCCATTTCCAGCATCCTAATACCATGGAAGCAGGAGCAGATGATCCTAATGTCTGTAGATTCACAGATACTAAAAGAAAAGGGGATCTCTATCTCTCCCTTTCTTACATTTCCCTTACTGGGGAGAGTGAAGCCTTCAGGGTATCATCAACTTGTGATCTTTAGGATGTCACAGGTTCTTTTGAGGATTGTTGCCACCAACTGTGACTTTCGCTAAGAACTGCCTTGTGTGAAATGACATGGTGCTGAACGATAGTTGATTCTGATGACTAAAGTGGTTTGTGGATAGAATGCCCTTCTTCAGATAAACACAAGCATTTCAATTTTATAATATCCATTGGGTTCTGGGTAGGGTAATACTCAGATGCAACCCCCAGTAGTCCATACTAAAGCAGGAAAATCACAAGGACAGGCTAGCCTTGATGGAGGACAAACAGGCCTGCATAGGAGACCACATCTTAGAAAAAGAGGCAAAGCAAATTGAAAACAAGAAGAGCTTTCCTTCCCAGAACTCTTCCAGGTTGGGGATTTATGGTCAGTTTGCTGGGTTTCAGTCAAAGCCCTTTCCCTATGGACTGTGAAACATGCATCTGAACTGAGCTGCATCCTGTCCCTCATGACCGACTAAACTGCTTCATAACTATTCACAGAAATGTTCACTCACATCATCAAGCTCACAGTTCCCAAACTGGATGTCTGATCCCTGCCCCTGTATGCTTTTCCTGCCCTTTATCCATTATCTGCAACATCCCAACCCTATCTCTCTGTTTCTCTGCAGTTTGTCTTTACCTCCACAGCTATGTCTTTCCTGGGTTTGGGGTAGATCTCCATTAGTCATTCCCCTTTCTCTCCTTCTCTTCCTCTGCTAGCAGAGGAGAGCCTCTGCTCTTGGCTGCAGGCTCTCCTCATTATCAGGTTTTTAGATTCATCTTGCACACATCCATGGTTTCCCCCATTGGTGCTGGCCCTCTCCATCAGGAGAGAAATGTGAGCACAAAGTATTTGAGTAGGGAAGAACAGGGGGTTGGATTCATATTGCAGAGAGAGTTAACTCTTTCAAGAGGTGTTCTTGTGTCAGATTGGTACTGTGTGCTCAGCCTGGGTCTACCATGTGTATGCTTTGCTGGCTATCCCATCCTTGCAACCTGGAGATCCCCCTATGAGAAGCAGCTCCATGTACAACCGTGTCTCCTGGGGGCTGAGAAAATGAACTCTAGCCTGGGCTGAACCACAGGAATTAAGAGGCTCTATGTCCCAGTGGAGGGGAATGCCAGGGCCAGGAAGTGGGAGAGGGTGGGTTGGTAAGCAGGGGGAGGGGGGAGGGAATAGTTTTTTTTTTTT
>NW_022196905.1:159734674-159737076 GCF_008632895.1 Mastomys coucha | reverse complement strand
GCCAGCCTGGTCTACAGAGTGAGTTCCAGGACAGCCAGAGCTATACAGAGAAACCCTGTCTCAGAAAAGAGAGAGAGAGAGAGAGAGAAGAAAACACATATCAAGTTCAAACACATATAAGTTCCTAGGATAACACACATACCTTAAATACAGATACCTTATGTCCGGAGCCCCAGTCTCTGACACAGCCATATGCCAGATTCATTTCCCAGAAATTAGTATAGGTGAGATTACCTCATAGACTACCCATTGTGAGGTAGATGCGTCATCACAATTACATCTTCTCTCATCCTTAGAGCTAATCCTGAAGAAAACCTAGCGGTTAGAGATGTATTGTTTCCAAGCAGAAACCAAAGTCAGCTTTATTTTAAAAAATTTAAATTATTGCTGTTGCCTTGAACTGTGCTGTCAAAATACACTATTCCTTGAAAACTTCATATTTGTATTTTAGACTTCCATGATATTATTTCTCAATAGAAGCTAACTGTTTATAGTCTATTTGGGAATGCTATTTTATGCCAATTGATTTTAATCTCCAGGACTAGAACACATTGGGAATTCAAAATGTTTTCTAATATTTTATAGGGGCCTTAAGGGAATTTCTACATTAGAGTCTAAAGTTGATGTGAGCACATTTGAAAACTCATTGAAGATGCTTCATTTTGGTGCTTTTGCATGATTGCCATTTGGTCAGTCTTTCCCCTTGAGCATGATTTCTTAAGAAACAAAGGCATGATTTTTTTCATTATTTGGCTGACCCCTCCCTCACCACTACTGAGAACAACAACCTTGTCTGTGTTAAATTGGAGTGTTTGTCTTGTGTGGTCACCACCTTGGAAAGTTCTGGCTTGTAAGGTGGTAAAGTGTCTCTACAGCCTGGGACATTTTCACCCCCAGGGAACTCTGAAGTTAACTGAGATCCCCTAAAACAAGTCTGGTGATTTTTCTTCTTTGTGCTTTTATTGTTGTTCCATGTTTTGTAAGAGTAAATACATAATTTATCAATAAGTCTTTATTATCAATCTCCAAAAAGATTTAGAACTAAATGTTCATAATTTCACTCCCTGCTGAGCCAAGGCATACTGTTGCAGGAATTAAAAAAAAAAAAATTAATCCACCCCGCAAACTCGCTTTCCCACCAGGTCATGTCCTGGTGGGCTCTTATTATTCTCTCCCAGCTATTAAAAACATCTTGCTTGCCCACAACACCCAGAGGAAGCTCCACTCCCAGGTGGAGCTGACACACCCAGGATAAGAGGTGAGCAGGAACCAATATCTGTCCCAACACTGGGAGTAACTGACACCAGCGGGACCAGGCACACAGGAACTCCGCCAACCCATTGACTTGGGTGCCTTCCAGTCTGTCTGGGCTGGGGTCTAGAGCAGACCTTGGGTGCAAGCTCTACAGCCAGTCCCACAACACCCAGAGGAAGCTTCACTCCCAGGCATGCTGACACACCCAGGATCAGAGACCTTGGTCACAAGATCTGCAGCCAGTTCCACAACACCCAGAGGAAGCTCAACTTCCAGGCACGCTGACACACTCAGGATCAGAAGTAAGCAGGAATCAACATCTGTCCCAACACTGGGAGTAACTGGGACCAGTAGGACCAGGCACTTAGGAACTCTGTCGGCCTAGTGACTCCAATTCCTTCTGGTCTGTCTGGGTTAGTGTTCTGAGCAGACCTTGGGCACAAGCTCTGCAGCCAGTCCCACAACACCCAGAGAAAGCCACACTTCCAGGTGATCTAACAAGCCCAGGATCCCAAGATCCCAGAATCACAGGATCACAGAGGCAGCTTGACTCTGAGGAGTTCTGACACAACCAGGATTACAGGAAGGACAGGCTCCAGTCAGATTTTAGCAAGGGCAGGTAGCACTAGAGTTAACAAGATGGCAGGGGGCAAGCATAAAAAAAATAAACAACACAAACCAAGGTCAGTTGCCATCATCAGAACCCAATTCTCCCACCATAGCAAGTCCTGGACACACCATCATACCAGAAACGCAAGATTCAGATATAAAATCACTTATCATCATGATGATACAGGACCTTAAGAAGGACATAAATAGCACTCTCGAAGAAATACAGGAGAACACAGGTAAAGAGCTAGAAGCTCTTAAAGAGGAAACACAAAAATCCCTTAAAGAGCTACAGGAAAACACAGTCAAACAGGTGAAGGAAATGAGCAAAACCATCCAGAATCTAAAAATGGAAATAGAAACAATAAAGAAATCAGAAAGAAAGACAACCCTGGAGATTTAAAACCTAGGAAAGAAATCAGGAGCCATAGATGCAAGCATCACCAACAGAATGCAGTAGATAGAAGACAAAATCTCAGGGGCAGAAGACACCTTAGAAAACATTGACACAACAGTCAAAGAAAATGCAAAAGGCAAAA
>NW_022196905.1:159733986-159734493 GCF_008632895.1 Mastomys coucha | reverse complement strand
AGAAGAGAGTGAAGACTCCCAATGTAATGGGCCAGTAAATATCTTCAACAAAATTATAGACGAAAACTGACCTAACCTAAAGAAAGAGATGCCCATGAACATACAAGAAGCCTACAGAACTCCAAATAGACTGGTCCAGAAAAGAAATTCCTCCCATCACATAATAATCAAAACACCAAATGCACTAAACAAAGAAAGAATTTTAAAAGCAGTAAGGGAAAAAAGGCAAGTAACATATAAAGGCAGGCTTATCAGAATTATGGCAGATTTCTCACCAGAGACTATGAAAGCTAGAAGATCCTGGGCAGATATCATACAGACCCTACAAGAACACAAATGCCAGCCCAGACTACTATACCCAGCAAAACTCTCAATTTCCATAGATGGAGAAAACAAGATATTCCATGACAAAACAAAATTTCCACAAATCCAGCCCTATAAAGAATAATAGATGGAAAACATCAACATAAGGAGCAAAACTACACCCTAGAAGAAGCAAGAAGGTAA
>NW_022196905.1:159712202-159733577 GCF_008632895.1 Mastomys coucha | reverse complement strand
ATATGTTTTTAAATGTTAACAAATTCAGATAAATCGAAATCATGTAACTTTTCTCATCATAATGCAATTAAAAGTTTAAAAAAAAAAACAAAAATATCTTGCTCACATGCAACTCTTTACACACTCCCACAATCATTCATCTAAGTAGCGCCTAAGGCCCGGTAAGTAAAGCATGAATCTTAATGCCTTAATATACAATCAGATTTAAATAATAATAAAATCACAATTTGCAAGATGCCAATACAATAATTTCAGAACGAAATAATAAAGACAATATTCTAACCCAATTCATCTGTTTTGTAAGAACCTTTGCTTGGTTGTATAACCTCGCGGGGTCTGGCTCATCCTAGTCTCTCTCCATGATGAAGACCTTTTGCCTCCTGCTCCTGACCTTTCTCCTCCTCCCACTCTAGCTCCACCTCTCTATTCCCATCCAATCACAGGCCCGTCGCTGCCCTAATGTGATTGGACAGAGAAAATACTATAGCAGCATACAATTTTGATTTTTAAGGCTAATTCTAGGGCTCTGAACCATTTCATTTTAAGGATCTATGTGCTACTTATGGAAGCTCTTCTAAACTAATGAGGTTAACATCTTGGACATTAAAATTAATTTTAAGTAGACACTGAGACAACAGGACAACATGTTGCATTAAATTGAATCTCCCTGAGGACTGAAATCCCCATGAGGACACACAATGTCACCAGCCCTTCAGGCCTCCAAGGGGAAGGCCTTAGTTCTGAATGGGCTGAGGAGGAGTTTAAGGATTTGAGGATGAAGTCAGAGAGCAAAGCAAGAAGCATTCTAACCAATGTCCCCAATAGGGAAACACTCAGGGCTAAAAAATTGAAAAAACAAAACAAAACAAAACCCAGAGTAATTCAAAGATGTATATTGCAAAGATTTTAATGTAATGGGGAGAAATGAACAAACACCAATGCATGTTTCTCACACATGGCTGAAGCTCACTTCAAAGGGTGACTAAAGCTGCAGGGATGGTTCAGTGGGTATTGCGCTTACCCTATCATCATGAGGACTTGAGTTTTGATGCCTAGGGTCTAGGTGAAGCCAGACACACAGCATATCTGCAGTCTTACTGTAAGCTAGGAGCTAGAGAAAGCAGAATACCCAGACGACTGCTGACCAGCCTGTCGGCATATGCACTAGAATGCAAGGCCTGTTTTAAAGAAGGTCCATGCTTTGGATACCTGAGACTGTTGTCTGATACATGTGCTGTCCATGTGCATGTCCACTCAGGCCATCCCTAGTTCTCACCACCCCACACAGGTAAAAGTAAAACACCATAAAATAACATTCAGCTCTTATTAAATAATTTTTTGTAAGGCTTACTCATCACTGAAGTAGATCTATATCAAATATTTCACATGCTTACATTCAATTATAATATACAAAACTGTACTCTAATTTGATATTCCATATTAGTTATAATTTAGTTTGAAATAAACAAAAAAATGCTCTATCTGGGTTTAGTCTTCATGGAAATATTTTCTTATACAGAACTCTAAGAATGATCACTGGGCTTGTGAATCTATGTTTCATTTATTAAAAAATTAAAAATTAAAATATAATTACCTCCTTTTTCCCCCTCCTCCCTCAAACCCTTCTTCTGTCCTCTCCCTCTGAGAAGAAGAGAATCTGTATTGATAACCACAGGAGAAGTCTAGACCACACCTCGAAGCTTAGGGCTCAATATGATGGCTTTGCCACATTAACCTCCACATGCTTGCTCCTTGTTCTCTTAAATATAGAATCTATATGTTTACCATTAATGATCTCATCACTGTTCCTTTCTGCCATCCCAGTTATCTAAGATTCTGTAAAACAACAGAACTGATAGAATGAACATGTATGGTATTTATCAAACTTGGGCTTGGAATGTGATCTGAGGTAAGGTTTCTTGATTAAAGTATTTAATCACAGCAACAGAAAAGTAACTAATATAGTGCCTGCAAACATTTGCAAAGAAACAAAAATATGTATGTGTGTAAAAGTGTGTGTATAATTTATTTTTATTTTACGTATATGGATGTTTTGCCTGCATGCATGTATGTATGCGTGTACAAAGTTCATGCCTGGGACCCTTAGAGACCAGAAGATGGCATCAAATCCTATGGGACTCTGGCTGGAAATGGTTGTGAGTCACCATATGGATGCTGGGAATCCAACTTGGCTACAGTGGAAGATCAGCCAGTGCCCTTAACTCCTGAGAAATCTCTCCAGCACCTTTTTTAAAGAAGATTTTTGAACAAATTTCTTTCTTTGATCTTTGTTTCAATGTCTTTCTAAAATCTGTTAATTAATTTATACATGTTTGCATCCCTACAAATGTTGTGAATACCGGCATTCTTGTCTTAATAAGAGAATATATCCCTGAAACCAAACCAAATCAATGAACCAAACAAACAGACAAAAAATGAAAATGAAAACTTAGAGATGTTCACCAGGCTGCTTGAAGGCCTTTGAAGGGCACCTACTTTCTATTGCCTCAGGCGCTACACTGAGCAGGACCTTGGACAGGGCCCATGCCTTGCAGCCTAGGAGCCTGGCTCTTTACAGGCCACTTGACCTCCGGAAGCTTTCTTCTCAGGAGAGGCTCTGCTCTGCTGCCCTCCACTTTCCTCAGTGACCTCTGAGCCCTCTTCCCGCGGAGCAGGGTTCTGTAAACGCCGCGACAGACACACAGAGGAATCACTTTCTGTTTTCATTAATAGATGACACATTAGAGAGGTCATGGGAAAAGAGCACATAACTTCCACATGTCACTCACCCATAAGTCCTCCCATGCTTGCTCTGGTGCTCCAGGCTCTTTAGATCTGAAGTCCATTTCCAGGAGGTTTACTGCGAACACAGTGGCTATGTTCACAGGATGAATGCATGGGGCCATGTTTTCATGGAAGCCACTGAGGAAGTGGTAATGCCTCAACCGGGTGTTTTTAGTTGTGTTGAAGGACAGCAGCCCTAGCTCATCAAATACAGATTTATCAGAGGGTACACTGGCATATACCTCTTGCTTTAGCACATGCAAAGCAGATGCAGTAGGATGCCAGATTTAGCTGAAGGCTAGGGCTGGGAATATTCTTCAGTAATAGATCAGGTGTTTACTAGATACAAGGCTCTGGAACCAGCTCCCAGTACTGCAAAATAAAGTCTGTCTCATTCCATATACAATAATTTAGTTAAAACTATTTTAGAATGTCATAGGTGGACTTAGAGTGTCTTCATGTTAGACTGAGAATATAAAGGTTTTGACCCAATATTTTTGGTAGGCTGAGACAGGAGGATTGCTAAGAGTTTCCTACATGGGAAAATTCTGTCTAAAAGAAAAAAATGAATAAGGAAAGAAGGATGGAGGGAATAGAGAAGGAAAAAGAAAAGGAAGAAGCAAAAGGAAGACAGGCAGACAGACAGACTGACAAACAGAAGGAAGGGAGGGAAACAAGAAGGGAGAGAGAGAGAAAGAGAGAGACAGACAGACCAACAAACGGAAGGGAGGGAGGGAGGGAAACAAGGAGAGAGAGAGAGAGAGAAAGAGAGAGAGACAGACAGACAGATCGATAAACAGAAGGAAGGGAGGGAGGGAAACAAGGAGGGAGAAAGAGAGAGAAAGAGAGAGACAGACAGACAGACCGACAAACAGAAGGAAGGGAGGGAAACAAGGAGGGAGAGAGAGAGAAAAAGAGAGAGAGACAGACAGACCGACAAAGACAGAGACAGAGAAAAGTGAGAAAGAATGGATCAGTTACTGTTTTTTGGAATAAAACCTCATTTTTCATTTTTCTTTCTTTTTAACTGAGACAGAATCTTATACTGTAGCTGAAGCTCATGCCCAAACTTATATCATTTGTGTAGTTTCTCCCACCTCACTATCTAATATGCTGGCATGACAGGCATGTGCCCTCATGTCCGATTCTGAATATTTCATTTTTAAGTGCATTGCTTTTCCTTACTTAACGATTTGAATGTGTAGTAAACTGCAACGAACTCATGTGCATTTACTTATGAAGAAACCAAATGTTTCTGTGTGTGATACAGTGTACCCACAGGAAGAAAGACAGGGTTAGAACTGGGGTCCTACAGCTCAAGTGTTATTGGCGTTTATTATTGTTATACAATAAACTTCCTGGAGGGGGAGCAGAGGGGAAAAATAACTCTGTTGGAAAACAGTGTTTTTATAGGCCTTGTGTGGTTTGTAGTGGGGACTTGTGCGCTGTCCCTCGAACTCTGAATGACAGTGTTCCTCTACAGTACTCAGAGGCATCATCTAGGGAGGGAGAGGAAGCAGAGAAGACACGCAAGGTAATGGTCAGAATCCTACAGCAAAGACAGAAAGCACTGTGGCTAGAGAAAACAAGTGTAGGAAATGAGGGAGGTGGAGAGAACAAAGCCAGAAAAACTCTAGGAAAGGGAGCAGCAGGCATGTGAAACATGGAGGTGCCAACCGCAAGGGAGATCGATTGTTAACATCTAGGAGAGGCCAGCTGAGCCAGAGTTAGCAGAAAAGGGCAAATTTACATTTTGAGCCAAAATACCATTTTTCTTTTTAAACCCCTGTGTGGCCCACCAGGGAGCTCACTACAGCCTCCCTGGAAAAAAAATAAAAAGGGGGCATCCTGGTGTCAAGGGCTTTCTTTCTGCTTTTAAAAAGCATATTTATGTGGGAGCTTACTTTCTCCCTGGCAAACAGAATATCAAACCACCAGGACCCAGTTTAATATACGCAACTGCCAAAATAATATCAGAGAGAAAGTACAAGTTGTAAAAACACTGCACTCTGTTTTGAAACATTACCTAGAGAATTTAGTCACTAACATAGGTCCTCAAACGCATTGTGGACAGGTAATTGTTGTGACTGGAGTGTGTAGTCTCTGTGGCATCATCCTGACATACATGCTGCTCCTGTGGTAACCAACTTCCGAAGTATATAGCTGTGTGAACAGCAGGGGCCCCAGATGTCAGCCTTGTGAGAAAATGAATGATTGACATGTTAACCAAGTCAGACTCTCTGGTGGCTTTGGGTGACAAACAGCTGAAAGCAAAGACTGATGTACCCCAGGGAATTGTGTGGTTGGAATGTTACAGTGCCCATAGGCTCATGTTGAATGTGTAACCTCATACTGGTGTGGAATTCTGGGACACTGTAGAAAATTTAGGAAGTGAGATTGACAGGAGGAAGTCAGTCACTTGGGGTTGGTCATTGAAAGCATCTAATTCCTAGCTACTTCCTGTTTCTCTCTTGCTGCATCTTGATCTGCAGTGAGTTAGGGAACTGGACTCTGCCACTTTCTATCGCCAGGATGGACTGATACCTTAGACATCATCAGCCAAAGGTTCTATCTCTTAAGTTGTTGCCTATTTGGACATGGTAATGGAAAGTTGGACCATGCCTTATTTTGGATTTTATTGCTGTGAAGAGACACCATAACAAAGGGAACACTTATAAGTAAAATATGTAATTGGGGTTGGCTTACAGTTTGAGAGCTTCAGTCTATTACCAACAAGGTGGGAAGCATGGCAGCATGCAGGCAAACTCGGTGCTGGAGAAGGAGAGTTCTACATCCCAATCCAAGGGCAACCAGAAGTCTGTCTCCCAGACAGCAAAGAGGAAGCTCTGGATCACAATGGCCACACCTCAAAGCCTGCCTTTGTTGTGACACACTTCCTCCAACAACACCACACCTCCTAGTACTGCCACTTCCCGTGGGTCAAACATATTCAAACCACTGTAGACTTGTTACTGGAATCGGTGTCTTTGTAAAGGGAAAACGGGCATGTGTCTGATACCAACAGCACACCATAGTCAAGACTGACACCTGGCTGCTGGAGTTACCTGCAGAAATAAGCTTCTTGAATAAGGATCCCAAGGAGACTGTAGACCTTCCCTAGCATAATATTTAATCTCTGTCAGCCAATCACTAGGGGCTACCGTGTATGTTTTTATAAAAGAGATCACATAGTCATATAGTCAGTGATTTTTTTTCCTTATTTTGCTTTGTTTTTAAGCTGTATGTGTGCAGGGCATGGTGGGGTGAGGGGGCATTCTCACCACGATGCCCAATATGGTCTCAAATAGCTGAGATCAAAGGAGCTCCCTGCCCCTGCAGTGACATATATCCTCCAACAAGGCCACACCCACTCCAACAGCCAAACCTCCTAATAGTGCCATTCTGTGGCCCAAGCATATTCAAACCACCATGCCACCCATGGACAGGGTGCACTCTGCCAACTTCATGTAGTTTTTACCAAAGCCGAAGGCAAGTGTTCAGACCCACAGGAATATCTGTGCTTTTACTCAGCCCAAGGCAAACACTTCTGCTTCTTAGACTCTAATTACTGCCTTTACATCCAAGAAGATGTGTATATTTATTTACCGAATACAGGCTTAAGTGATATATCTTTTAAAGAGTTAAAAGTTAACCCAGGAATGAAACAATAACAACAACAAGTTATAGCACTAGCCTTCTAGTAAAGTGGGAATGAAGAAGAAAAAAGAAAGTCTATTTTAAATCATTTTTGTAAATGCAATTGAAGCCGTGTAAGAGAGCCCTGACTTCTTTTCTTAATTGAATATCATCCAGGGGACGTTAAATGCCTTAAACTGGGCTCCAGTCTGTCTGTCTGTCCAGGGCACTGTCACATGATCCTCCACCTGTGAACCCCAGGCCATGAGTCCTCCCTGGAGCACACCTCTGCACATGTTACCCCACTCTCCTTCCCCCTTTGCCTTCTGTCCACTCATGTTTTTAAAACTATGAAGTTTCAAAAACCGAAAAGAACTTGTATGTGTTAACATGACCCAGGACTATGTTTCTATATATTAGAATGCATGTATATAATAGCGTGGCTATTGGAAGCTCATGCACACATCACCCACCCGACACTTACTTTATGGTGATAGCAGTCTCAGCATGTTGTCCAGCAGACCTCTTAGACCTATTCCTCCATCAAACTGACCTTCTCCATTATGTTACACATCCCTTCCCTGCCCTGGGACCCTGTACCCAAACTTCTCCTTGTGCTTCTGTGAGTTGACTTTCAGATCGACACTTAATGGGCACTGTCCCTGGAGCTGGCAGATCTCACCTTGAGTAATGCTTTTCAGTCTCAGCCGAGAGTTCCAAGGGGAAAGATTTCCTTGTTTAGGGATAACCAAAAGTCCATCAGGAATTCTACTTGTTAGTAGGTTTCGTAGCTTCCCTGCCTTGTCGTTGTGAACATAAGTAAGACAAACACAGGATTGTAGAAATCTCAATGCAAGACATCCATTCTCTTGGTTATTTAGCCATTTTGATTCTAGTTTCTCAAAAGAAAAACAAAACAAAACTCTTGTAGCTGGGCAGTGGTGGTACGCAACTTTAATCACAGTAATTAAGGAGCAGAGGGAGGTGGGTATCTGTTAGTTCAAAGTCAGGCCCTCTACATAGTGAGGTTCAGGACAGCCAAAACTACACAGAGAACCCCCCTCTCTCTCACACACACACACACATGCACACACAAATTTTTTACTGAGGAGCCCCCATCATATATTCCATAGTAGATCTACTAATAGTGTTTACTTTTTAATATCACATGATTGAGATGGCACATTGTGAAATTCCATGCTCCTCTGTGCATGGTGATGACTTATAGATCCAATAATTACAAGTTTGTGCATTGTGGGTCTGGAGGGATAGCTCAGTATTAAGAATCCCTACTGTTCTTGGTTCTAGGACCTTGGGTTCTGACCTCAGTTTCCGGCTGGCAGCTCAAAACTCTAGCTCCAGGGAGATCTAAGACTTCCCAGCCCTCCTTTGGTACTGAACTCATGTATACAATCACATATTCAGTCACACATACATATACACATAATAAAAATAGCATAGCTAGGTGATTGGGGGAGGCAATGATCAGGATGTAAAGTAGGTAAATAAATCAATTAATAGAAACAAAAGAAAGAAAAAATAGCATATGTCCATTTAAAAATTACCCATTTTGTCCCACTTGTCATTTGTACCCTCATTTGTTTTTGTTTTTATTTTAAAATTAAACATTTTAAAGCAGACCAGAGTCATGATTTATGCCAATACACATCTTTAAGAGATGGTGTGAAGTGAGCTTATGCCTTCAGTGATTGGTGATTGATACTCTGCAATAGTATCAGTCTCTGTTTTTTTTTTTTCTACTATGTCTTCAGTAGGCTGTTACCCACCATCACATTATCATGTGCTTCAATACAAATTATATATTTTTTCAGGTTAACTTCCAGTATGACTTTCTGGGAGGCGAGCAGTATGGGGTTTGTGGTATGCCTCCACACACCCTACACATAGGTCTAGCTAGTCCATGCTCATTTATAAATGTGTATGAAAGGCACACATTTGCTGAGAGCTCAAGGCTGTGAAGGGGTGGTTCTTATCCTATGTCTCCTCTACTTAGGTTTGCAGAGCCCATGGCAAAATATTGGACCTCATGTAGGAAGGAATGGGGGCTTGCTCTTCTTCATATTAAGAAGCCCTAAGCTGTTATAATGGTTCACAGTGTCAAGAATGTGGCCAGTTCTATTAGACATCCTTCTTTTGCAGCTCTATACTGGAGTCTTTCGGGTCCTTTTCCACTCAGACCAGGTTTCCAGATAGGGATGCAGGGCCAGATCATGACAAAAGGGATGTCTTTCCCTAGCCAGCCAGGCAGCCTTTTCATTTTACCAGCACATGGGGCATCACATGTTTACACACTGAGCTAGATGGGAAAGAGACCATGAATCTCAGAGTTCCATGAATGAGAAGGAAGCTGACCTAGCCAAGAGAGAGGAAGGTTTGGTATAGGAATGAGACATTAGACTGAGCTCAGCTGAGCACATAAAAGAGAACTGCAGCACCTGAGAGAGAAGCTTGTCTCTCATAGGCCATGCCTTCCTTCATTCTCAATTGAAGCTTCCATTCATTTCCCATGCATCTATTCATTTACTTATGGTTCATACCTCTGTGTATAGTCCTTGCTACCACTGAAACCATCTCTTCAGTCTGACCCCTGTTCCCTTATCACTGTGATTAAGATGACCACAGAAAGTCTGAAAAATGAAGAGCTGTGTGGAGACACCAACAGCTCAGCTATTGCAGGCACTAGCCTTGGGCCTCAAACATCCAGGGAGCACTGTCATAGGCCACTCCTCCTGGTTTCCTGTTGCCCCCATGGCCCCACTAGTAGGAGCCTTTGAGTATCAGCATCTCTGTCGGGACCATGATCTCAGGGCTGTAAATATGACCTTCACACAAGAGTCTTTCCCCCAGATCTATCCCATACCACCTACCCAGGACACCAGATACCTGTGCTGCAGAGACATTATATACACACATTCTACCTGTCACATTTCCTAGAAGTCATCCACAGGCAGCGAATGAAAGCATCTTTATGAGCCTTTGAAGAATGTGGGGCTGGATCTGGTGGTGATGGAGTATGAACATGCTGGTCCTTTTGGCTCATGCTGGTCCTTTTGGCTCTTGAGTCATAGGAAGTGAGGTCATGTCTATTATGTACACTCATAGGGTGAGGTCTAGAGAACGCACATTCAGCATTTCCCAATCCCCCTGACACCATGAACAGGAAGATGCTATTAAAAGCATCCTTATATTACAGCTAACTTATAGTGTAATATTTGAGTCTATGCTGAGTTACAAGTGATCCCCAGAGGAAAACATGACTTTAAGCTTCTTTCCTAGTAATGCCCATTGAGTCACCTTGGCTGGTTGCCTGATGCTCTCTCCTCAGCTGTGTAGCAGCTATACACTCAATTATGCAGCAGGTGTGTGCTCAGCCCTAGGGACCTAGCTGATACCTATAGGACTTGGTTTCCACACAGGCAGGTGATATTGTATTTATTCCATTATACTCATGGAATTTAAGGAATACTCTATACATTGAAAGAGATATAATAGTCAAAGCATAATCATGATTTGTGTTAGAAGTTGAGGATAAGGAACTAAGCCAGTCTCTTGGGTCTTGGCTTTAAGATAATCAGGATGCAGCATCTTAGAGAGTCACTGTCTAGTATAATTTGCTGACTACCTATGCTCAAAAGAAAGGCACTTGGGAGGCTAATACGTCCTCTCACAAACTGGTTAAAAGAAGCACAATATTTGAGGTCTCAGAAGATGAAGTCCTTAGCCTTTGTGATAGGTTCCTACACTTTCTGTACATTCTGAGAGGTGCACCTAGGCTAGGATGCTTCCCATGGTCACCACACTCTCTGGCTCCCTGGCTGTTCCTGTCCCCTAGCCCAAGGGAGAGTCCATTCAGTCTCTACATCTAGATCCTGGTTGGGGAGGGTGAGGTCAGACACAGTGTACTCTGTAGATTCTGGATATCTTGAAAGCCCTAGGGTGGATGTGGATTTCTAGGAAAGCACACACGAGGCCCTAGCTCTTTCTGACCTGCTCAAGGTCAAGAGTTCTTCACTTCTGGCAAGATCCCTGCAGCCCACATGATCCTTCCTCACCCAGGCTAGGTTTCTGGGTTTCTCAGCTTCTTCTTCTTCTTCTTCTTCTTCTTCTTCTTCTTCTTCTTCTTCTTCTTCTTCTTCTTCTTCTTCTTCTTCTTCTTCTTCTTCTTCTTCACACAGACAACCAAAGGCTCAACTGCTTTGGAGGTGGCATGAGGTATGAGGAAGTGAATAGCTTGATTGAGCTTATCTCTAAAACTCTAAATCCTGACAAATCCCTACTTTGGGCATTTATTTCCTTTCACACTGCCGATGTGGCATGTGTTCTCTGAAGGTTATTGTTTTTCTTTGTGCTCCCTTTCTTGACACATATTCATGATCTTATGTGGGTATATGCTTACCTGTATGCTTGCATGTGGTAGTGTAAGGTTAAGGGATTTTTTTTCTGACACCTCCCCAACTCAAAACAGAAGTGACATCATGGGAGCTATTCTTTCTAACTGGGTGAGATGGTGACCCTTAGAGCTTTGACATATCTCTTCATATTAATGATCCAAGACCAGATCAGATTTTTACATGTCAGCTTCAGGCTGCCATGGGTGAAGTGAAAGTTGTCACCTTCAGACTCAGGAGCAGGCAATGGTTTGCATACTCCTAAATCTATCAGTGCCTGTTGGCCACTAACTTGTGTAGTTGTTTTTGTCTTAGTTATTTGGTGGCTCGAAGATGAGTAGAGAGGCACCTGCTGCCTTCCTAGCTGCCACTTCTTACGTTAGGAGGGGAGGCTGTTATTAGCAGGGTTAGGAATGCTGATTAAGCTTTTGTGCAGTTACCAAAAAGAGGAGATCGTTCCTATCTTTCAGGATGCTCGTTTGGTTATTTAGCAAACATTGACTGGATGCCAAGGCTGCTGTAGCTTCTGGAAATACATTTCTGGGGGCCTGGAAAGGTGGCTCAGCTCTTAAGAGCACTGTATGTACTTCCAGATGTCCTGAGTTTGATTCCCAGCAACTACATGGTGGCTTAGAACCATCTGTAATGGGATCTTCTAGAATGCAAGCATATATGCAGATAGAGCACTTATGTATGAAATAAAAAATAAATAAAATCTTTAATAAAAAAAAAAACAATTTTGAGAAATTCTCTATCCTGAAGAATTTTACATTCCAGGGCATTATGTGAAAAGACAGAAACAAACCATGAAAAAGTGGAATAATATGAAGATAAGAGATCGTGGGGGGTAGAGCTCTGCAGTAAAATAAGCTGTAGAAGGACAGGCCAGGATTATAGTGATGCTTCTATGATGGTCACTAAGACCTTGTTCCCATGGTGACATTGGGAGGAGGGAGGAGTTCAGCTTTGAACATCAATAAGAGTGTGTCAGAAACAGCACCCCTAGTGTGCAAGGGCATCATGTGCACGGAGTGTCGAATTCTTTTTTATTCTTATTACATAGACAAGATACATAAAGTACAAAGATACAAAGGTAACTTAAGGAAAGGTCTATGTGGCTCTTGGATTGAGTACAGACCCTCACAGAAGGGAAGGCATGGTGGACACAGTGAGAGGCAGTTGATCTCGTTGTATTAATAGTCAAAAAGGGATGAATGTGGATGCTCGTGTTCTCATTTCTATTCAGTCCTGGACCCTAGTTCACTTAGTGGTGCCACCCACTATTAGTGTGACCCTTCTCACCTCAGCTACACTAATCTAGAAACTCCCTTCCTCACAGACAAGCTTGTGTCTCCTGGATGTGGGTTCCGTCAAGCTGATAGTGTTATCTGTCATGGGAGCTCAGTGTGTTCTCTGTGCAGGTGATGAATCTGAGAATAAAAATCAGATACTCTGCCAGGCAGTGGTGGCACACGACTTTAATCCCAGCACTCGAGAGGCAGAGACAGGCAGATTTCTGAATTGGGGGCTAGCCTGGTCTACAGAGTGAGTTCCAGGACAGCCAGGGCTACACAGAGAAACTCTGTCTCAAAAAAACAACCAACCAAACAAACAAACAAACAAAAAACAACAACAACAACAACAACAACAACAGATTAGATGCTCCAGGAGTGAGCTGTGTAGTTCCAAATGTGTGAGGTCAGTAGATACCACAGCAAGAGAATGGTGGATGCAAGCCATTCTAGAATACCCTCTGTGGGGACAGGGTGGACATCTAGCAGTGTCCTCCAGATATGTTCTGTCTATAGCCAACTTTAGTGGCTTGCCGTGGAAAGTAGTAGCAAACACGTTGACTTTTGCCTTACATGTGTTTAGAATAAATAGCGAGGGCTGACAAGTGGGAGTAGAGAAGTTGGGTGATAAAGTTGGACCACATCTGCCCTGTACCCCTGGCTAAGCTTAATTTAGTTTAAAGCACAGCCAGCTCTCTAGTGCCTTTTTGTTCCCATTTTTGGGGCATGTCATAATTGGGTCATAATGTGTTCCAATGAAAGCACAGCAGCCAATTTTAAACAAAGCTCTGTAGGCTGCCTCTGTGCTATCAGTTGAGACTTCTCTGCCCTGTTCTTACCTCCCCAGCATTAAAACTGTTCTTCAGAAAGTAAACTAGAGAGAGACAGAGGGTGAAGCTCCAAATTAGCCACTACATACAGTATACATGTGCACCAGTATACACACACACACATAGATATGAACACACACATGTACATGAACACATATACACATGTGTCTCTCCCTGTCAAATGAATAATAAATTCTTCCAAATGAGAAAACAAAATATCTGGCTGCATACTGTGCCCAATGCATTCACCTCCTTAGCCATCAACCAGATGCAGAGATGTTACACATTAATGTGTAGAAGTATATCTCCTAACATACAACTTACATGCTGACGTAATATCAAAATTTTATATGAATGAATTTAGTGTCACTGTACAGTAACATCAGTTTAAAAAGTAGGACAGGGGCTGGAGAGAAGACCCAGCAGTTAAGAGACCTTCCTGCTCTCCCAGAGGATGAGAATTCTAAGCATTTATACTGTTCAACTCTAATATCATGTAACTCCAGCTCTGAGGAATTGGATTTTCTCTTCTGGCCTTTACTGGTACTGCATCCATGTAGAAAACACACACACACACACACACACACACACACACAAATCTACACAATAAATAAATAAATAAATAAATAAATAAATAATACATGCATACATTCATAAAATGAAATAAATCTGTAAATTGTACTTCTGAGATTGAAGAAAATTGGTTTGTACACTGGGCACACAATCCACAGATAGTACACCTCATTCACCACTCCTGGTGCTAAATGTAGTGTTTCATGTTTTATGAAGCATTTATGGCTTCCCAAAGTAAAGTTATTTTAGAGTAGATGCAAACTGATAGAATACTTATGAGAACTACTGTATGAAGTCTGACTGCCTTTGCCCCATTTACCAATCCCATGTGCTTTCTCCCATGCTCTCTAGAAGCACTCAACTCTTCTTGCCCAGCCCCCCTCCTTTCCTTTTCCCTCTTCTACCTTCTCTACCTTTTCTTGTCTGTACACCCAACCAACAGTCTATCTCTATCTCTATCTAATGGTCCTTAGAATATAATGAACATTTTACAGTTTCTACACTGGAATTCTCTAATTCATGGAATTTAATACATTTATCAGATGGCTTCACTCCACACGAAAACAGCACCAATGGTTTCAACAATGTCATATAGCACACAGCAACTGCACCAGGTTTGAATCCAAATTCTTCTGCGGATCCTGTAGCCGGAGTCTTTTGGGATCTAAATGTCCTTTCCTCTTAACTCTCTTTTCTAGCACAGATGTTCCTAGAGAGTTTGGGCAACATGGAGGCCTCTCTTTAAGTCTAAGATGAAGGAAGGTATTATCCCACCAGCTTGTCAGGCTGTGAAAAGGTTCCCCATGAGGTCTGTACTTAAGTATCAGAGTCCTTTCAGAGGATTGCAGAGAGAGCAGATGGAGAGCTTCCAGACACATGTCTGGCCCTTGACTGGAAAGTATGAACGGCGGCAAAGTTTAATGATTGGTGGGTTCTGACTTCCTATCCATCTCACCCTCAAGGACATCACCCACTTTCCCACATCTCAAACTGAACCACAAGTATGGACCCAGAATGCAGGGGAGCTGCATGCAGAACATCAGAGCAGATGGAGAGGCAAAGAGAGATGTGCAGATGTCTCTGTGGAGACTAGCCTTGGCCTCCTGAGGAAGGGATTTGCCTGTGTGAAGACCTTCCAGGAAGCAGCGATGAGCAGTGGCCTGGAGGATGCTAGAAGCTGGAACAAGGAAGTGACTCCTTTGGTGGCTGCCTAACCACCATTCTGGACAGTCCTGCTGAGTACTGGGAAAATGATTTGTTCCTTGTGAGATGCTAATCTGAGACATTAGTTCTTCCTTCATCATGACTTCTAAATGGACAGATGGTTATTTACATCTTAAGAGAAAATGATAATTATCTTCACAGATGTAATTCTCCCTGATCTTCACATAGGGATTTGTTTTTTAAATTGAAATGGATTATTATTGTGATTTCTTACAACATGGTAATATAGGCACAGAAAAATATTGAAAAATACAAGACAGAAAAAGGACTTAATAACAATCCATGTTTTAACAACTCAAAAAAAAATGTCTAGTTAACAGCTGATGTTCAGTGTGCCCTGTGTCATGCGAGTGCACATATAGGAAGCTTTGCAAATGTGCTCAGGTGGAGTCAACTGCATATACTACTGTTTGCATTCCACAGTGTGAAGTTTTTTCTCTATTCTCAAACATTCCTCAAAATGACATTCTACAACTGAAGAATTTCCTATTGTTCAAAAGAGCAACAGTTCATTTCTTTCCTTTTCTAGAAAAAAAATAGAACTTTTACAGTTCTTTTAATTATATACCACAAATTGAAATAAGCATAATACATGTAATTATAATTAACTTTTAAATCTATTTTAACTTTTAAATATCACTGAGAGAAGGAGGAGAAGAGGAGGAAGTGAGAAAGACACACACACACATACACAGAGAGAGAGAGAAAGAGAGAGAGAGAGACAGACAGACAGACAGACAGACACAGAGATAGAGAGACAGAGAGAACTACTTGATAGCCCAGGCTGGCCTGAAATTCACAACCCTCCCCTCACATATGGAAGCTTTTGCCATGGTAAGAATATAGAGACACATCCCTGTGACCAGCCTTTGAATTATTTATATGTAATAATCTCTTTGCTTATCACAAGAGATAAGCAGAACATATTTGAGGATGTCTTCATTTCCAAATTGTTCTATATATATTTAAACATCAGTTAGAGTATAGAGTTACTCTAGAATAATATTACTTAGTAGACATTGGGTTTTTGTTAGCATTTTTTATTTATTTGTTTACATATTTTTAGAAGAATTGGGCATTGAACTCATGGCCTCATACAGCTGAGGTAAATATTCAACTCCTGTACTAGGTCCCCAACTCCACTATATTTTATTTTCCTTAATGAACCCTCAGCTTCTCTCTGTGACCGGACACCACAAAAATCTCCACATCTCTTATAGCTGCAAGCTATATGCTTTCAAATTGTGATTCCCCAGCTGTCACACTGTAACTTCTGTGAGTGTGGAGGCTCACATCTTTTCTGATTTTCTCCAAATCCCAGTTGGATCCACAAAGCTTCCTCATGTAATGTAACACCAGCAACACAGTTGTCTGTCTCCATCTCTAGTCAGACCTCTAAGGCAAAGACCCTTGAACTTGGTGACATTTTGACCCAGCTTCCCATTTTCCCTCTGCAGCCCGAGCTTTGTTCCTAATGATTTTTTGGTTGGCTGTTCAGAGAACACATCTATACATTGTCTCTGGCTTCTGAGCAAAAGTGTCTGAGATAGTCTGCCTTATGGGTCTCAAAGGGCTTGATCCTACTGTGCATTGAGTGGTTTTGTTCACACAGCCCAACACTAAGCAGAGGTAGGCAGCTCACATTGTTGATTTGATATTAGTTTGTCCAATGCACGGTGCAGTGTGTGCCTGGCATTAGGCCGACTGTAACATGGAGACAGGCAACCAAACCATGTAAACAAATGGCCAGATTCATGAGTCAGCTAAGGATCTGGAAGAGACTAAACACAAAGACTGTTGTGTGCATTTTGTGGACCCCAAAAGATCACCAAGGAGCCGATTCTGATGCAGTCACACCAGGGTTTCCTTATTTCAAGCTCCAGCTGGGACTATATTGCTGTCTCTGGCAAAGCAGGACAGGAAGGTGGAGCCCTGAGCCCAGTTTTAGGCAAGCATTTGTAGAGGTAAGCAAACAAGCAAGAGGGTTTCTCACCTGACACACATCTGATTGGAGAGCTATTATGACATTTTGTTGCCCTTTAACATAATTGGCTGGTGCTGGAAGCCAAACCATAAACTTAACTTCTGCTTTCCTGCTGATTGGTGATTGTTAGGAAGTGAAATGCTAGAGATAGGCTTGTAACCTGGAGGCACAGGTTCATTGGAGAATAACCTGGAGACTGGTACTGGAGAGTTCAGCCTTAGATCAGGTTCTCTAAGATGGTGTCTGAACCCAAGATCTAGTCTTTCAAGAGCATCCAGGAACACCTGATATTCATGCCTTCCACATACGGGTCTTCTAAGAGATCCTCAGTTAACTTGAGTTTCTTTGAATCCTGGGAAACTTCCAAATGAATGTTCTCCATTTGTCTCCTCACTTCTTCTTTTCCATGCCTTTTGGCTAACAAGGACAGCAGTCTATTATACTTAAGAATTATCCTGGGTTGGCCTATCTGTTCTCAGTGTCCCCATTTTAAGACAAAGATATAGCTAGAGTTAGTGGTGCAAACCTGTAATCCCAGTTCCTCAGGCTACCTGACCTATGGAATATGTTCAGTTCCAGCTTTGGGCACTGACTTGCTGACACCCTGTCCCAATAAGAAAAGTAAGTAGAAAATGCTGGGATATAGCTCAGTATCAAACTCACCCATATACATAAATTCTTTTAAATCTTGCCCTGCCAGATATCAAGTTAAATTGCCTTCATTGACTTAATCAATAGGAATCAATAACCCGATTGACACCTTAACAGCCTTGTGACATGTTGTTGCCTTCTTTCATACAGGGGCTGGTGATGAGCAAGGAAGGCCCTTGAAGATAGGGAGGTGCTGATAGGGTCAAGCAGGTAGTCCTCGGTGGCTGAGAGGAGAGTATTCCCCTCCCATCTCAGTAGTAGTGTTAGGCGCATTTCTTATTCAAGTCGCCACGGAAACCATCCCTCTTCTCATCTTCCATTACATCATCTACTCCTACTCCTCCCTCAGAAGAGGGAAGGTCTTCCATGGATATCAACCAGCCTTGGTATATCAAGTTGCAGTAAGACTAGGTGCACCCTCTTCTATTGTGGCTAGACACGGCAGCCCAGTTAGGGAAAAGAGATCCAAAGGCAGGCAATGTAGTCAGAGACAGCTCCTGCCCCTGCTTTAAGTGTCCCATAGAAAGACCCAGCTGTACAACTGTTACACATGTTCAGAGGGCCTAGATCTGACCCACATATGCTCTCTGGTTGGCAGTTCAATCGCTTGAGTTCCTATGGGCCTAGGTTAGTTGATTCTGAAGATTTCCTTTCTTTCTTCCTTCCTTCCTTCCTTTCTTTCTTTCTTTCTCTCTCTTTTCTTGCTTTTTTTAAATTTAATTTAATTATTTTTTACTTATTCACATTTCATCATGCTTATTGCCCCCCTCCTAATCACCTCCTCCTAAAATCCTTCCCCAATCCCCCTTCCCCTTCTCTGAGTGAGTAGCCACCCCCCCCCCCACTGGCTATTCCTCTGCCCCTTCTTCCAGGCTCTTCAGGTCTCTGTGAAGCTAGGCCCTTCTCTCACTGAGGCTAGACAGGCAGCCAAGCTAGTAGAACATTCCCCACATACAGGCAACAGCTCTAGGGATAACCCCTCTTCTAGTTGTTTGAGACCCACATGAAGACCAAGCTGCACATCTGGGACATATGAGCAGGGAGGCCTAGGTCCAACCCATTTATATTCTTTGGTTGGTTGTTTAGACTCTGAGAGCCCCAAGGGCCCAGGTTAGTTGACTCTGTTAGTCTTCCTATGGAGTACCTATTCCCTTTGGGGCCCACAATCCTTTCTCTTGTTCTTCCTTAAGAATCCCCATGCTCAGTCGGGCAGTGGTGTCACACGCCTTTAATCCCAGCACTTGGTAGGCAGAGGCAGGTGGATTTTTGAGTTCGAGGCCATCCTGATCTACACAGTGAGTTTCAGGACAGCCAGGGCTATACAGAGAAACCCTGTCTTGAAAATACAAAAAAAGAGTCCCCAATCTCCATCCCCTGTTTGGCTGTCTGTGTCTATATCTGTCTGAGTCTGCTGCTGTGTGGAGCCTCTCAGAGGACAACATGCTCCTGTCTGCAAGCTTAATGGAGTATCATGAGTATCATTAATAGTGTTATGGATTGATTGATTCTTGCTCATGGGATGAGTCTCAAGTTGGGTTGGTTATTGGTTGGCTATTCACTCAGTCTCTGCTCCATCCCCCATGCCTGTATTACTTGTAGACATGAGAAATTTGGGGTTGAAAGTTTTGTGGGTAAGTTGGTGTCTCTGGCTCCATTAAGGTTCTTGTTTGGCTACAGATTCCATATCACCAGTGTATTGAGTCACAGCAAAGGTCATCCACATTGATTCTTGGGTTCCTCCCTTTATCCAAGGTCTCTGTCTCATCTTGGAGATACCCAGTACCTCCTCACCCATCAGCTGCAGATTTCCATTCATTTTCATGGCTATCTAGATATCTTTCCTGTCCTTTCCCACATCTGATCCTGAATCCCCATTTCCTTCCTCATCCCCCCTCCCTTCCAGTTCCCTCCCTCCATCTGCCTCCTATGATAATTTTATTCCTCCTTCTAAGTGAGAATGAAGCTTCTTCTTTTAGATTTTCCTTCTTGTTTAGCTTCTTTGAGTCTCTGGAGTGTAACATGATTTCTGTATTTTGTGGCACATGTGTCATTTTATTGTGTCTTTGACCCTTCTGGCCCCTTCAATTCTTCTCCCTCCTATTTCATAGGATTCCCCAAGCTCTGCTTAAGGTTTGGCTGTGGGTCTTGAGCCATCTTCTGAAATACTGATAAACCAACAGCCAGATCCCAGTCAGTACAGCTCTTATGCCGTTGACGGCTCTTGACTTCCCTACTTGTTGCCAGTAGAACCTAGAACCTCTTAACATCTGTTTTTGTTGATTCCTTTCCTAATCCATATCTTTATTCAATTTCACCAAACATTGCATCGTTAGTAACTTCCAATAATTTTGTTCCACTTATTTTTTTATTCATAGAGTATGTGCCAGGAATATTTGCACATTTTATTTGCTGTATTTTATTCCCCTGTTATTCTAAACAAGCTTTCTGGCTTCTCATTTATAGGGAGACACATTTATAGGGAGGCAATGTTCATTTTGTGTTTTGCATCTGGATAGCCCACCCTTGGATTTGACCACCTCCCATGGTTTCAGGCTTCCAACTTGTTCTCTTATCAGATTTTCTACTGTTAGAGTGAACTCATTTCCCTCAGGACACTATGTGGCAGTGCTCTGAGGCAATGGTAAAAGCTGCCTTCCCCTCTGGCTGGGTATTGTGCTTGTTCACTGAGGTATTTTAGGTCACTACAAGGATCTGCTCTGACAATGAGCTGCCATCCTCCCCCAAGGGTCTGGATCTGGTGATGTTCGTAAATTCAGTTCTGAAGCTATTGGGAGCTGGTTACAGATCACAAGCTCATGTTGATTCTTCTGCTGCTGCACAGTGTTTGGGTAGGTAGTAAGGTCTGAATCCCTCTTTCAGGCCATTCCCATAGGGATCTGTTCCTGTCCATATTCCCTTGTCCATTCTTATTGTGTGTGGACACCATCAAGGTCTAGAATCATAGACATATCTTTAAATGCACTATGTTACATCTATCCTGTGTCCTCTCTACTCTTTGAAACATAGTAACTCAGGCATTTACTGTATGTCAGTGTGTATAAGCTTAGGCTCTACACCTGGACAAGACTAGGGCTTACCTATCTATACCTCCTGTATTCTAAATGTATCTGATCATGGGAAGGCAAGCAGTTACCTCAGTGAATACCTGGCTCTGTCTTGGGAGCTATGTCTCCTGATAATCAGGTTCCCTCTGTGGTTAAACCTCCTTGTAACTACACTCATCTTCTTCTAGAAATATCAGAAACTAAGGTACCAGGGGGCCTTTATAATTGTCACACATGCCACATGCATATTGACAAAAGAAGAGCCTCATAAAAAGTCTTTAATATCATTTGCATTGTGATTTTGACCCCTGCCCCCTTGATGGGCTGCTCAAGAGAATCATGGGAAGAAATGCACCAAAAAAGAGACCCATTTGACCCTGATTTCAGAAGGAAGAACAGTCACTTTGCCTCATGAAATTGCCATCTACCTCATGAATATTGATTAAAAGCTCCTTGCAACATGATGTGGAACCCACTGAACCTTTGGGGTAAATTTTTGTGTAGCCCACTCTGAGGTCTCTCAGGAGTTCTTGCCTTTTTGTTTGCTCTGGTTTCTCTGCCATAGCTAAGCCTGACCCTCAGCTGGGTTCTTTGTCCTTCCAGAAGGCAGGAATGACAGCAGAAACATTTCCTGGATAACATTTCTACTGGCTGCTAGCACAAAGGTTTGTACATGCATTCCCTTAGAGAGAAGCCTTGCCCTGGGGCTGCTTCTCAGAGCTTGATTTCATTGCATTGCATTTTTTTTGGGGGGGGGACTCGCTTGTCTTAGCTTCATTTACACTTGGTTTATATCTGAGACCACAGTGAGGATGCTTCATAAAGAATAGGAAAGTCCTGATGGCTTAGAAAGAGGGCTTTAGTACTATGTCCAATTTCTGGATGAACCGCCAAACTGATTTCCAGAGTGGTTGTATCAGTTTGCAA